>NC_041224.1:132640282-132661889 GCF_002837175.3 Physeter macrocephalus
TAGGTAGGTTTATTCCTAGGTATTTTATTCTTTTTGTTGCAATGGTAAATGGGAGTGTTTCCTTAATTTCTCTTTCAGATTTTTCATCATTAGTGTATAGGAATGCAAGAGATTTCTGTGCATTCATTTTGGATCCTGCTACTTTACCAAATTCATTGATTAGCTCTAGTTTTCTGGTAGCATATTTAGGATTCTCTATGTATAGTATCATGTCATCTGTAAACAGTGACAGCTTTATTTCTTCTTTTCTAACTTGGATTCCTTTTATTTCTTTTTCTTCTATGATTGCTGTGGCTAAAACTTCCAAAACTATGTTGAATAATAGTGGTCTGAGTGGACAACCTTGTCTTGTTCCTGATCTTAGAGGAAATGGTTTCATTTTTTTACCATTGAGAACGATGTTGGCTGTGGGTTTGTCATATATGGCCTTTGTTATGTTGAGGTAAGTTCCCTCTACGCCTACTTTCTGGAGGATTTTTTATCATAAATGGGTGTTGAATTTTGTCGAAAGCTTTTTCTGCATCTATTGAGATGATCATATGGTTTTTCTCCTTCAATTTGTTAATATTGTTTATCACATTGACTGATTTGCATATATTGAAGAATCCTTGCATTCCTGGGATAAACCCCACTTGATCATGGTGTATGATCATTTTAATGTGTTGTTGGATGCTGTTTGCTAGTATTTTGTTGAGGATTTTTGCATCTATGTTCATCAGTGATATTGGCCTTTTTTTTCTTTCTTTGTGACATCTTTGGTTTTGGTATCAGGGTGATGGTGGCATCATAGAATGAGTTGGGGAGTGTGCCTCCCTCTGCTATATTTTAGAAGAGTTTGAGAAGGATAGGTGTTGGCTCTTCTCTACATGTTTGATAGAATTTGCCTGTGAAACCATCTGGTTCAACCTCAGGTAAGTTTTTGCCTAGAAATAATATTATCAGTGATTGGAACTTCCCTTGCGGTCCAATGGTTGAGACTTCACCTTCCAATGCAAGGGAGTGAGGGTTCGATCCCTGGTCGGGGAGCTAAGATCCCACATGCCTCGTGGCCAAAAAGCCAAAACATGAAACTAAGCAATGCTGTAACAAATCCAATAAAGACTTTAAAAATGGTCCACATCAGGGCTTCCCTGGTGGAGCAGTGGTTGAGGGTCTGCCTGCCGATTCAGGGGACGTGGGTTCGTGCCCTGGTCCGAGAGGATCCCGCATGCCATGGAGTGGCTGGGCCTGTGAGCCATGGCCGCTGAGCCTGCGCGTCCGGAGCCTGTGCTCCGCAACGGGAGAGGCCACAGCAGTGAAAGGCCCGCATACCGCAAAAAAAAAAAAAAAAAAAGAATCAAGCCCAAGCATCTTGCATAGTATTAAGACTTTCACTATATCATGAATGATATGTTAAAAGATCTTTTTATATTATGTTATTTACTAAAGAGCAAACTTGATAAAAATATATGAATCACTTTCTATTCTCTTATTTTAATTTTTCAACTAAAATCTTCCAAAAACATTGGGATCTTCCCGGACCAGGGCACAAACCCGTGTCCCCTGTATTGGCAGGCAGACTCTCAACCACTGTGCCACCAGGGAAGCCCCCTGCACCCATTTCTGATTTCAGCCACAGAGGGAGAGCTGAGATTTATCTCCTACTCTTCCAGCTTTCTGCCTCAGGGCATTCTCTGACACTGAAGGAGCCCATGGCCCAAGTACAAGCTGCAACTTGGTACTTCAGGAGGTAATGTCCTGGCAGCAACTCACCTAGTGAGAAGCGTGTCAAGATAAATGGTCCAGCCACTTGTCTTTCAGGAGACAATTGTGGGAACTATCACAGAGCTTCACAGAAGAACTGGTGGATCAAGATGCCATTGTCTACACAGCAATGATCTCAATAATACACCTTTACATTGACCTTTCCTCCTCTTCCATTTCAGTATCACAAGTCCCTCACTCTGATTTTTTGGGGTCTGGGAGATGCATCAGGTAGTTTATTATTTAATCTTTCTGAAAAAGCCTCTCTGGGAGCTTCTGATATGCCTCACTATGTTCTGTACGTCTGGTGTGGTGTCATCCTTGGATATCTCATCATCATCTGGGGAGTTCCTTCATCTCTCTCCTATGCTGAATCCCAGTCTTTGCACCTATGTCTTCATATTGCTTGGTTTATGACTTTTTTTTTTTTTTGTGGTATGCGGGCTCTCACCGTTGCGGCCTCTCCAGTTGTGGAGCACAGGCTCCGGACGCGCAGGCTCAGCGGCCATGGCTCACGGGCCCAGCCGCTCCACGGCACGTGGGATCCTCCCGGACCAGGGCACGAACCCGCGCACCCTGCATTGACAGGCGGACTCCCAACCACTGCACCACCAGGGAAGCCCTTATGACCTTATTTTTATGAAGCACATCCTCTGGCAGCTTCTTGAGAAAGACTATATGAAAGGTAAAGTCTGTGAGACCTTGTACAAATAAAAATGTCTTCATTATAACCTTAAGTTCAATTAATAGTTTATTTGAATCCAGAATTTTAGGTTGGAAATTTCTTTCAGAATTTTGAAGGCACTGCTTCTGTTGAAATTTGAAGTTATTCCGATTCTTATTCCTTGGTATTTGACCTGCCCCTTTTCTTCAGAAACATAATAGATTTTCTCTTTGACCCTGACATGCCTGAAATTTCATAATAGACTTTTTTCATCCACTGTGTTCTTTCAATCTAAAATCTGAAGTTCTTTAGTACTGAGAATATTTCTTGAAATACTCTACTGATTCCCTATTTTCTCTGTTCTTTTTGGAACTCTGGGAGATTGGATATTGGGCCTCCTGGCCTGTTAATTTTCTTTTTTTCTCCAATATTTTCATTTCTTTTTATTTTCTGAGAAATTTCTTCAACTTTATATTCTAAATCATCTATTGAATTATTCAGCCGTGCTATATTTTTTCTAACAGCTCTGTTTTTTCGAAAGCTCCATTTCAACTAAATTTCAGATTTTAATAAGCCATAAAGATATGCTTATTTTATTACTATTCATGCACATTTTTGTTTTAAAACAATTTAATTTATTAATTTCTTATTTGTTTTGTATTAACTTATTTAATAATTATTTTATTAATCAAATAATCTCTTCTGAATCTGTAGTTAAGTCCCCTTTTTCATACATAATATTTTTGTGCTTACCCTCGTTTTTTCTTGGCTGGATTTTTCAAGCAGTTATTACTTGTTGATTACTTCTATCATTAATTACTGCTTTTAAATCTTTCTTTCCTTCTATTTTCTTCAGACTTACTCTATTGTTATTTCTCTATTTTCTTAAGTTGAACATACAATGCAATTGTTTTCTATCTTTCTTATCTTCTAATTAGTGGACTTAATATTACAAATTTCCCTCTAAGTACCACTTTTGCTATATTCAAAGTTTTAGTATATAGCACTCTTATTTATGTTCACTTCTGAACAGCCAGTGGTTGCTATTATGATTTCATTTTTACCCATAAATTATTTTGAAGTAAATTATTTGTAGTATCCAAATGTATGGAGAATCTCAGAGATACCTTTTTATTATTACTTCACTTCTAATTTTATTGTATAATGGCCAGAGAATGGGTCAGCATGATAGTGATTCTTTGATACTGGCTTTGTGTTCTAATATGTGGTCAATTTTCATAAGTGTTCTATATGTGCTTAATTTGGTTATTCAAATAATGTATAGCCTACAAAGATTTATTGCTTAATTCATTAGTTTCCATAAGACATTTGTATATAATTGTGGTTGAACTATTTCTCCTTGTAATTTTGTCAATTTTTGCTGCTTTGTGCACACAAGTTACAATTGTCATATCTTCTTGGTAAACTGTCCCTCAATATTATTTGCCTTAATTCAATTTTATGTGATATTAATATTGCCACACTACATTTTAAAAATTAATATTTGGCTTAAATATCATTTCTTATACCCTTTATTTTCTCTTTTCTGTGTCATTTCTTTAAGAGATATTTCTCTGGTAAACAACATATAGCTGACTATTCATTTTTCTTCTAGAAGCATGCAGGTTATTTTTTTTTAGTGTTTATCCCCTTAAGTTATAACATTTATATCTAGGTTTATATTTTTCTAATATAGACTAGTTTAATCAGTAGTTCTAGCTTTCTTCAAACAAGAACCTAAACAAGCTCTCAGTAACTAGGGATCTTCCCGGACCAGGGCACAAACCCGTGTCCCCTGTATTGGCAGGCAGACTCTCAACCACTATGCCACCAGGGAAGCCCCCTGCACCCATTTCTGATTTCAGCCACAGAGGGAGAGCTGAGATTTATCTCCTACTCTTCCAGCTTTCTGCCTCAGGGCATTCTCTGACACTGAAGGAGCCCATGGCCCAAGTACAAGCTGCAACTTGGTACTTCAGGAGGTAATGTCCTGGCAGCAACTCACCTAGTGAGAAGCGTGTCAAGATAAATGGTCCAGCCACTTGTCTTTCAGGAGACAATTGTGGGAACTATCACAGAGCTTCACAGAAGAACTGGTGGATCAAGATGCCATTGTCTACACAGCAATGATCTCAATAATACACCTTTACATTGACCTTTCCTCCTCTTCCATTTCAGTATCACAAGTCCCTCACTCTGATTTTTTGGGGTCTGGGAGATGCATCAGGTAGTTTATTATTTAATCTTTCTGAAAAAGCCTCTCTGGGAGCTTCTGATATGCCTCACTATGTTCTGTACGTCTGGTGTGGTGTCATCCTTGGATATCTCATCATCATCTGGGGAGTTCCTTCATCTCTCTCCTATGCTGAATCCCAGTCTTTGCACCTATGTCTTCATATTGCTTGGTTTATGACTTTTTTTTTTTTTGTGGTATGCGGGCCTCTCACCGTTGCGGCCTCTCCAGTTGTGGAGCACAGGCTCCGGACGCGCAGGCTCAGCGGCCATGGCTCACGGGCCCAGCCGCTCCACGGCACGTGGGATCCTCCCGGACCAGGGCACGAACCCGCGCACCCTGCATTGACAGGCGGACTCCCAACCACTGCACCACCAGGGAAGCCCTTATGACCTTATTTTTATGAAGCACATCCTCTGGCAGCTTCTTGAGAAAGACTATATGAAAGGTAAAGTCTGTGAGACCTTGTACAAATAAAAATGTCTTCATTATAACCTTAAGTTCAATTAATAGTTTATTTGAATCCAGAATTTTAGGTTGGAAATTTCTTTCAGAATTTTGAAGGCACTGCTTCTGTTGAAATTTGAAGTTATTCCGATTCTTATTCCTTGGTATTTGACCTGCCCCTTTTCTTCAGAAACATAATAGATTTTCTCTTTGACCCTGACATGCCTGAAATTTCATAATAGACTTTTTTCATCCACTGTGTTCTTTCAATCTAAAATCTGAAGTTCTTTAGTACTGAGAATATTTCTTGAAATACTCTACTGATTCCCTATTTTCTCTGTTCTTTTTGGAACTCTGGGAGATTGGATATTGGGCCTCCTGGCCTGTTAATTTTCTTTTTTTCTCCAATATTTTCATTTCTTTTTATTTTCTGAGAAATTTCTTCAACTTTATATTCTAAATCATCTATTGAATTATTCAGCCGTGCTATATTTTTTCTAACAGCTCTGTTTTTTCGAAAGCTCTTTTAGTATCCTACTCTTGATTCATAGTTGCAGTATCTCTGCAAAGATACTTTTTGTTTTGACTTTTTCTTCATTCTGCATAGTCTGTTTCCATTAGGTGCTTTTTCCCCTATTGTTTTCTCTCTTTCCTGTAAGAAGCTTTCCAAAGATGTTTCATAACTCCTGGTTGTTTATTTTTATTTATTTTTATTATTATTTTAAAATATTTATTTATTTTGGCTGCACTGGGTCTTAGTTGTGGCATGTGGGATATTCATTGCGGTATGCGGGCTTCATAGTTGTGGCATGCATGCGGGATCTAGTTCCCCGACCAGGGATAGAACCTAGGCCCCCTGCATTGGGAGCGCGGAGTATTACCCACTGGACCACCAGGGAAGTCCCTGTTTAATAATTTTTAATAGCATAGGACTAAAAGACTAACTGTAAGCTCTGGATGCATGCATGGGGTGGTGGGCACATTACGATTTTCACTGTAGAGTTATCCAGCTGGGCAGTTTAGCCAGGACACTTCTGATGTCAGGATCTTTTTAGGTCTTTCCACTTGCACTGACCAGATGGCGCAGAGAAGACTTGTCCAGTATTGTTAGGATGGGAATATCTGGCTGCCAGCATTCAGAGCGGAGGAGGATATTGGTCTTTGTATCCAGAATGTAAATGTTTCCTGTTTGAGTATGGTCCCCTGCCATCTTTTGTATCCAGTGTCCTTCAGTCCAGAGGCCCCATTTAACATACCCCAAATAAAGAGCAACACACTTACTGAAATCATAGCATTTTTAAAGGACAATACTTTATATATCTCATTTGCATAATATTTTATTGTTTGCATACTGCATAGTGAAAAGAACAGAGTCACAAGACTCATGGTCTGCCTCAACCACTAACTTGCTGTGTGAATTGGGTTAAGTCTCTTAACCTTGCTAACCCCTTATCTCCTCATCTAAAAAAAGGAGATGATGATAATACCTACTATACAGGACTGCTAAAGACCGAATGAGAAAGTTACACTGTTTTCCTCTCAAGGAACTGCTGAAAATTAATCTATAGTCTGCTCTTGCCACCCCCTTGTTCATCATCTCAACAATAACTGTTAAATGCATTAAGACAATAGGTACCAGTGTGATGCTTTCATTTTGAATACTAACAATAGCAGAAAGGAAGAAAACTCAAGAATGGCCCAATCCTTACTTATCTTTAGAATACTGATTTTTATAATACTTATTTATACTATCCCATCAGGAATTAAATTTCATTTAAAGATTTTTTTTTTAAAACCTACTCAAAATGAAGATCTATATATGTGAAAAACCCAAGAATACACATGTAGTTGCTTTACAGTTTCCCCTCTGGTATAGTATAAGTAAAATACATATCACGGGCAGTTAAACACTTTTCCTCCCTACATTAGGGATGATAATATATATGAAGATTAATTTCTTATGCATTATCCCTAATGTAAAAAAAAATCACAGGTATATTATACTGCTTGTCAAGAATACATACACACGGTAGTCACATCTAGAAATACACACTCCTTCTAACAATATTTCAACCATCATCATTATCTTCTGTATGACCCCTTACAATTATACGTAGTTGAAAACACAAAACTCTCTTTTAAGGCAATTCTGGATGATATTATGTTACAAAATACTTGTGTTAAATAATATTGCATGTATGTATTGAACCTCCAAACACAGCCTTTAAACCCTCAAAGTACTAGTCTTAAAAGGTAAACAAAATTTTTATATATTATAAAAAAATTTAAGCTGCTCTGCAACCTTCCTTTGCTAAAAGTTAGATACAGTACACCACTCCAGCAAGAGATTAATAAATAAGGATTAAATATTCTATTTTACAAAAACATACAGAATGGCCAATGTAAAAGTGAAAGTCTTACCTGATAATTTCTTTATCAAATTATGTTCATTAAGAAGGAATAAAACATGGTATAAAATGACAAAACTGTCACTAAATTTATCTCTCTGAAGATAATCACATGAGTTGTTATCTAAAAATATCATGGCATCCTTGTTACAAACATTTTTTTTAAAAAGACTGTGTTTCCTGGAACTAGAGGACTATTTGTCTCATAGCTTTTATTAAGCAAACTTGATAAAACCACCACATAGTGGCAAGAGATAGAATAGCTGTTTCCAGCTACAGAAAATATTGAATTCTACCTTAAAGTACAGATCATTTGAGATATAACCCATAACAATTAAAGCAAATCATAGTGTAGTTTGTACTGAATTTCTTTAAGATATTTTTGCTTTCAATGGAGTGTATTCATTTTCCTGTCATTTGAGACCAATTTCTGTTGCTTAGTAACTATTTTCATGTCCAGCCAAGATGTAAAGATTGCTGTGTGCAGTAGGATTTTCTGTTGGCCTACTTTCCAAAACAACAACCCTGCAATTAAATCAAAACAAAAGTCTTGTTAAAGAGTAGAAACAGAGATTTCACCTTCAAATACTAACATCAAACCAGGAAAGAATATCATTGTTCACATTCATATAAGATTACACAGAGATCACATTAATAGATGCACAGTCAAATTCAGCTTTACATTTTATAGCTTAAAAACAAAACTGAATAAGAATTGATGAATTTATGAATATAAAATATTAAAAACATTTCAGGATAGTCTCATCTTATTCCAACTAAAAACAAATTTGCTTACTCATATATGCCAAAAAAAGGTATAATAAAGCTTTAGAATATACATGAACAAGAAGGGGATGGAGGAAGGGCTGAGAGAATAAAACAGGATTCTAAGAGGCACCCACTCACACTGTTCTTCAAGGTATTTGCAAATAAATAGTTTTAAAAAGTATGAAATGGGGCCATCTCCCTTGTCCCTGGAACAAAGGCAGGGTAAGAGTTCAATGAAAGGACCAATAGGCAGAAAAACCAATCAAGTGTCATATCATAGGATCTACACTGTGGGAAGACAGGTTTGAGAACAAAATAAAAAACAATATGCCTATGCAGAGAAAAAAGTCTAGAAGGGGAAATGGGAGGGGAGGAGTTGAATAAATAATTTATATTTTTCTAGTGTATGAATTTCCTACAACTAGCATATCATTAGTTTTGAAATGAAAACAACAAAAAAGTAATATATACTTAAAGTATGCATTAAAGAAAAGTAGAAGGGGAAAATAAAATTACCTATAATTCAACTGCCCAGAGTTTACCATTATTAATATTCTGGCATAGTTTTCTTTCCTCCTAGACATTAATACCTATATTTAAACAATACAATTTAACAGATCACTTTAAAAATTAAGACAAAACAAAAGCCTTGGTTAAGATATATGTCTTAAAATCAAGGAGATGCCCAAGTAAGAAGATAATTAGAACAAGGCAATGGTCTGAAAAAAGTAGTTTTTTAGGGCAATAGTGACAGAGAATGGAGAAACAATACAAACAAAGAAGGGATAGATGAAAGAGAAAATTCTGGGGGAAAGAGTTGGAAGGAAACAAGTAACTAAGAGAAATGGCTTCTGATGCCTACCCTCTATCAAGCAGAAATCTCTCATACTATGTCTCACCAGAGTGCAATTTGTGCCAGGATCACTGAATCATCTATAATTCTTTTGTCAGCCCTTCCTGGAGAAGCAAAGGGCCTCCCATTCTACAGTCATTTACCAGGTGGTCCTCCAATTCTCTTTTATGCAGGACTAGTTACTAGGTTGCCATGCTCTCTAGGCTTGCCTTTTCAACGGCAATGGGTAGTTGCCATTTTCCAAAAATCCTTTTTCTCTTTACAAAAGTCTCTTTAAAAAATTTTTATGGAGTCATAACTCCAATTCTCCCCGCCTTCCTTAAGTGTGTAATATCTAAGCAATGGTTTTGTGACTAGACTGAACGTGAAGATCAGAGGTTCTCAATCCTTGCCTCAGGACTAATGTATACCACTATAGCCAGTTTTGCCGCAGTTACAACTTTTGGAAAATAGGAAGGGATAGGTATTTTATTCATTGTAGAGGTAGATAACATAGACTTTGAAGAACAAAAGCTATAATTCTTTTTTCATGAGATGGCATAGTTTTGGAACTTATCTTTCACTTTGATCACAGAGACCACATAATTCCTTCTAATTTAGAACGACCTCAGAGACTCAAATATCTTGTGATATAAAAGTAAATGTCAGGAGGTGCACATTCTGTTGTATATATATACAGTAACAGTTAATAGAAGTTAACACGCCAGGAAGAAATGATGAAAACAAAGGAGCCTGAAATATATCATGGTACTAGGGACATAAACACCTATTTAACACATTTTGTCTTGGCTGAATATAACTGTTTCTAGAATCATGATCCTCACACTGACAAAAGCTTGCTTAACTGACTAATTAAAATATTTTTCTCTCTCTCTCAATAAAGATACAGGGAAATTTCTCTAAGATTCTGAAGCCTCTAAGAGTTTTGTTTAACATACATAAAAATAAATAAATGAACAAACCAAACAAAAACAAACACATGGATACAGAGTGGTTACCAGGGGGAAGAGGTAGGGGCGGAGGGAGAGTGAAATGAGTAAAGGGGGTTAATTGTGTGGTGATGAAAGGAAACTAAACTTTTTGTGGTGAGCACACTGTAGGATATATAGAACTAGAAATATAACACTGTATACATGAAATTTATATAAATGTTATAAACCAATGTTACTTCTATTGAACAATATAAATAAATATATTGAAACAATATAAGTATATTGAAAAAGAAGTTCTGTTTGAAACACAGTCAGAGGTTGACAGTATAATTAAAAATACAATCGTTGAACTCCTTTGGTATAAAACAACCAAACTATTACCTGTCTGATCCTAATAAGCGGAAAACTCTTGTTTCATCTGAAATCTCCTGGGTAACCTATGAAAGAAAATACCCCATATTATTAGTCCCCATATTATTTAAATTATAATTTAAAAATCATTTAGATAGAGCAAGTATTAAAAAGAATGATAATTTTTGATAGACTCAATTCCTCAAATTAAATAGATTTTAGTAAGGTTTTTTTTGACTGCTTATTGATAGAAACAAATCAACATTTATGGAACATCTGTATGGGTCAAGCACTTTCCTTAGAACTTTTTATGATATGTATTATTCCCATATTATTAAAGAGAAAACTAAGACTAAGTGAGGTTAAGTAACTTACTTTTAGGTCATATAACTAGTAGACCCAAGATCTGAGTACAGGTTTGCTGGACTGCACAGCCCCTACTCCTTCCTTTACGTCATAGGGCAGATGCTTGAGGTGGCACCCCTCAGCCCACCTGATTTCAGCAGAGCTGCGGTAGACACTCCCATGCACCAGTGTCTTACATCTGTGTACCGGGGGTATTCCTCTGCTCTGTCTTCTCCAAAACTAAAGAAAGAAGGTACTCAGTCGTGCACAGGTACTATTCCAAAGTGTGGGGAGTTGACACCTCTGGGGGAAACCCTTAACTACCAGGGACAGCAGTTGGTGTATAAATGCACCCGCCTCCCCACCTTCTGATGAGCCAATTCTGAGGTGTGCTCCACACTGTTCCTCCATAGTCCCTATGGGATTAAGCCCTCGCTGCCCATAGTGAGAACCAGTTTATTAATGTGCTCTTTGTTGGCTTTCTGTCCTTCTCCATCTTACACTCCTTACTCTGTCACTTGTTTTCTGGGATCTACTCCCAAATAAACAAGGACCTGAGTCCTTGTTTTAGGGTCAGCTTTTGGAGGAACCCAAACTCTGACAGTGTGGATATAAAATAAGTATAAAACTACTCTGCTATCAATGAGTTTGCAGTCTAGCTGAGAAGATGGAATTAATAAACTTGAATCAGAAAATAAATCTGGTGCTATACTAAATGCAGCTGATTTTCAGAGTATTAAGTTCAGAAATGTTCCAATCATTGTGGACTAGAATGGCTGAATAGTACATTATGAACATTATAGCTAGGCCCAAATTGAAGGATGAGAACAAAACCAGAAAGAAAAAGGTAAGCAAGATGACTTAAAAACAGGAGGTAGAAGTCACGCTTGATATGGTAAACAACAAGTAACTTCTACAGATTTCTAACCACAGGAGTGACACAGTGAAAACAGCAATTAAGGACAATTAATGTTATGGCAGTAAGTAGAACTGTAGGCTTCATTAAATGCAGGGGCCTGGTGACACTTAGTGACATGGGTCAGTAACTAAACGGATGCTTTCAAAGACAAGCTGATTTATGTCATTTTCTCTTGGAAGCATTCTAATTCCACTGATTAACATCATTTTTACTTGGATGCATTCTATTTCTGCATTCATATAAGAGGTGGAAATAGTTATATCTAAATAACAGTGTAAAGGTAATTCAAATAGAAGATTTTAAGCTTCAAAATAAGTCCATAAATTTGTGAGGCCCTGGTGTGCAAGAATTACACAGGTACTCACACAAATGGGAAATGTCTCTGTTAGTATTCTCTTAACTGTTAGGATTCACCTCTCAAGCTGGGAGCCCAAGTCCCACCTCCTACATGAACTGTATCCCGATTATCTCAGTAGAAGTGATTTTTGGAGACCCTTCACATCCAGGCTCTGTCACTTAACTAGTTCTGTAACTCTGGGTAAGTTACTTAACCACTCTGTACCTGTAAATCGGGAATATGAATAGTGCATAACTTTACTTTGAATTGTACCTAAACCCCACTATATTATTAGCCTTCAATAAGCTAGTATTTGTAAAGTGTCTGGAAGATAGACATCATAAGGGTTTGATATTATTTATAATTATGCTTCATTATGTCTTCAGTGCTATAATAATAGTGTCCTAAATGTATTTGATACTCAAAAAATATTTAGTAAATGAATTAATTTTCTTAGATTTTCCTTAGTCCTGTGATCCAATACATATTAATTTAGAATTTTAAATATAACATTAAAAAAGAAGCTGCAGAGGCTTCCCTGGTGGTGCAGTGGTTAAGAATCCGCCCGCCAATGCAGGGGACACGGGTTAGCCCTGGTCCGGGAAGATCCCACATGCTGCAGAGCAACTAAGCCCATGAGCCACAACTACTGAAGACTGAGCACCTAGAGCCTGTGGTCCCAACAAGAGAAGCCACCACAATGAGAAGCCTGTGCACCACAACGAAGAATAGCTCCCGTTCGCTGCAACCAGAGAAAAGCCAGTGTGCAGCAACGAAGACCCAACGTAGCCAAAAGTATAAATAAAATAAATTTATTTAAAAAAAAAAAGAAGCTGCACATTTACAGATTATGGAAAAGGCTTATTACCTTTAGAAAAGTTTAGTAAGTTTAGCAACCATATTTATAAATTACAAATAAGAGGACTGAAATTGTGTAATCTCATGTTTGACAATTCCTTGTGGCCACTGAGAATACAATAAATACAAAACTGAACATTATTTGAAGGGAAAATACTGGCAGTTTTGTTCTACCAGCATTAAAGGCATTAAACATAGCAACGTGGGTTCAGAAAGAAAATCCATAAAACGAATGTTTCAACATTTAAAATCTTTAATGGGAATCACTGGAGGTAATTAGAGAAATCTTACCTCATCTGATTTGAAGCTTTTACCCTGCATTCCATGTTTCCAGAAAGCCAACACACTGTCTTGAAGGCACACTAAAAAGATAAGGGAGAACGGGACTAAAATAAGGTACATAGTAGTGCATTATACATTTTCCTTAACTGTCTTTAATAAATGATAATGTAAGGCTATTCAAGTGCTTGGTGCAAAATTCCACTGTCTAGACCATTAGTTCCCAACATTTTTGTGGCTAAGTCATGACAAAGCTCAAATAATTTATTGAGGCAGGGTCATGGAAATTTTCAAAGATACATTATAACAGGCATTTATTTAAAAATGGGCTAACTTTTGATGAGCTGGACATGAGCATATTAATTTTTCTTTCATATACTATCTTTTGTCTTAGGTAAATAAAATAATAAAAACATAACTTTTTTTTGGATTAAAAAACATGATTATTTAAATAATGTGATATATTTAGAAGTAGCTATTAAGGAAGCATCTTTTATTTCTGTTCACATATTCCCTATTATAAAATTAGTTTTTAAAAATAAACCTGTCCTGTAATCTAAAATTTAACCACACACTGAATATTTTTGATCTGTGAACCAATTCTTATTTGGAGGGGCTACGGGCTCTCAGCTATAGTACTCACTGTTGCTGCCCAACCCCATCAGGCCTCCAGAGCCCAACGGGCCTTTGCCCTGGCCTTGCAGGTTCCACTGTTCACAAGGGTGGTCACAGATTTGAGCCAAGCTTGCCCAACTTCTTGATGGCTTTGGAATCAGGAACGACCATGACCCCAAAGTGTGGCCACCTCATGACATGCCATATCCCCTCTTGCTGCCCACCCATCTCCCATGATCCCCTGGGGTGGCCTGAGGGTCTTGGAGGGAAACCTGTTCTCGCTGTGCCTTGTCCATTTCTGTGTCCTGCCTGTGCTGGGCCCACTGAAGCACACATATGGGGTCACTTAGTGGTTTAGAGACAGTGGCAGGGCCCCCAATTTTGGGGTGGGGGGAGGCAGCAGGGCCTCTGGGTCCTTCCTGGCCAGAGGCTAGAGTCATTAAAGAACAGTGAGAGAAGGAGAAAACCAATTTGATTATTGGAGAGTTAGCCATATGCCCTATACCAGTAAAGATGATGGGAGAAAGTGATTGAAATTTATTATATTTCTTACTAGAATATTGACTCTGTAAAAAGTTAATGTAAGAATGTTCTGGAAACATAATTTAGTTCAATAAACATAAAAGTATTTTACAGTAACAAATCATACAAGCTTCACTAGCCATGAAATAAAAAAACAGGTAGTACTGGCTTTGTTTTTAAAAGGTGACTTAAAGGGACTCTTTTTACCCGGGAGGATCCTTGAAATTATTCCAAAGTTCACTGGAAAGAAGAGATGGTAGCCTAGGAGGAACAAACTTTTGTATAACGAAAATATCCTAAAAAATTTAGCATATAGGAAAAAGTTGAGGTACTAGTGTGTTTCAGTTAAAATTAAGAGGACCTAAAGATCTGTATATTGGAATCTCTATTGAAAATATTAAATCTTAGAAACTGGCATGCAATAGCCAGCATACAAAGGAGTAAAAGAAGAAAATATTTCCAAAATTCCTTTTGTCATGGCATCTACAGAAAGTTTAGGTTTTCTGCTTGAATAAAATTTCCAATCATAAGCAAATTATTTCTATGTAAGATGGTTACCCAGAGGGATGAATATACTTTGCAATAGGGCAAAACTCCACTTGAAAAACCATTAAATTTTTAAAAAATCAACAGAAAACTTTCTAAACAGTGAGAAACACATTTTTAAAAGTATATACATTTAATTATAAAATACATATATTTTTTACAGCCCAAATAAAAATCACCAATTTTGTTTTAACTGTTTTTGACCTAAAGTAGAACCATATCATGAATCATTCAGAATGTTTCCACCCATGGTATTTTTTCATAAGTTCTATCACCCTTGAGGAAAATACTTACTGACATATAATCAGTGAGAATGCAAACAATAATAATTTTTATCATAAAACCAATGATATTACAGAGTAAAACACTCATTGACAAGGAAGCAAATTCAAATGGCATAGTATTTTCCAGATTCTGTGGGAAACTATTTATATTTAAATAGACCTAAAAGCAAAAACCATCAACACACACCAACCAGAATCTTACACGGCAAAGAATTCTAGCGTATCTAACATTGTTAATCACATCACACAAATACCTTCATGATTTGGAAAGAATTGGAAGAGGTATAATTCACTTGATGCAGCAAAGGGAACAATGAATAGAAGAAATGATTTCATATTTTAAATATTCAAGAAACGACAATAAAAGATTTATTACGGTCCAGACCTGCACTGTCTAATATTATAGTAACTAGTCCTGTGTGACTATTTACATCAAAATTTAAATTAATTAAAATTTTAAAAATTAAAACGTAGCACTAGCCATGTGTCAAGTACTTAACAAGTGTGGTTAATGACTACTGTATTTAAGAACACAGAGAACATTTCTATATCAAAGAAACTTCTATGAGACAGTGCTGGTCTAGATAACCCTAAGTATAGAATGAACAAAAAACCAAGTACTCTAAATGCATTATTAAAAAAAGGAGACTTACCTACAGATTCAATGCGAAAATCAAAACTTAGCTCAGAGGCCAGTTTCTTACTTGATTTTAGTTTTCCTTGTAGATTTACAATT
Organism: Physeter macrocephalus; assembly: GCF_002837175.3. Lineage (NCBI taxonomy): Eukaryota > Metazoa > Chordata > Mammalia > Artiodactyla > Physeteridae > Physeter > Physeter macrocephalus. The sequence continues at coordinate 132,656,123 of NC_041224.1, forward strand.
TTTACAAATTCTTAAAAAAAGAAAAAACAAGTCAAGACTGGAAATACAGATTTGCCAAAATAAATGTAACCTGATAAGTGGATTTTACATGGATATATAACAATATTCTTAATAAAGTTCAATTATTTCTCTTGATTCAAGTATACCCAGTGAAAAATTGTCACTGATGTTCTATAAGAGTGAGGCCTCCGTTGTAAATGGCAATTCCACCAGTATTTTTTTTCATAGTTTATACTGAACACTTACGTTCTCATTTTTTAAAAAGTGAAGTGTTTCTTTAATAGTGGTTAACTTGGTGCCTAAATATTCAGCAATAAGAGTTGGTTTTTTCCCCCTTACAAATTACATAACATATGATAAGTAATATTTGCAGTAATTCTTAACTTTAGTACGTAACTAATATTCTACAGAAGTACAAGGGAGGAAAAAATAGTACTCTCAAAAGTCAGAATTTCTTTATAAGTAAACTCTGGGATAGACAGTATATGTGAATATTTCTATTTCCCTTTTGTTCATTTGTTTTTTAATTTAACCATCTTAGCTCTGACTTGGAAGATATCTTCTCTCTGCATTACTTTCTGATCTGTCTACCATTATTTATGATTACACACCTATCGTGATTACACACCTATCTCCATTGCTGCTTAGTAAAACTGATTTATACCATAGAATTGACAAACAATTTTCGAAGTGTTACACTGCTCCCCTAAGAAAAAAAAGAACAACTGAAGAAAGTCAACTTTCCATTTACCATGAATAGCTGGGAAATGGAAGTCCTAGTTAATCAAAGGTTTAAAAAACTTTTTAAAAAAATACATAAATCAACAAAATGAAAACTAAGTAATTTATTTTCCTTGTTTGACTCAGAAGGTATTTAGGCATTTAATGTTAAAGGTTCAACACTACTACAATTAAATTCTGATCGTGTTTATTTCATTAATTAGTACTGAGCCTTCTACTTGTTTGGGTAAAAAAGAATTTATCAAATTCACTTAAGAGTAACCAAACAACATGCCAATCTTTGCCAATCTTTTCTCTTTTTTTTTGTAGTACGCGGGCCTCTCACCGCTGTGGCCTCTCCCATTGCGGAGCACAGGCTCCGGACGTGCAGGCTCAGCAGCCATGGCTCATGGGCCTAGCTGCTCCGCGGCATGTGGGATCTTCCCGGACCGGGGCACGAACCCGTGTCCCCTGCATCAGCAGGCGGACTCTCAACCACTGCGCCACCAGGGAAGCCCACGTGCCAATCTTATCAGTATTCAAAGAATCAAAAGTACTTAAGGGATAATGGGCAAATGAAACACTCTGGGGTTTGGTTTACTTATCTATAATATTAGATGATCTTTACGATTCTATAAGGCAAATCCACTAGGGAACACTTTAGAGAATAGAAATTAAGACAAAAATACAGGTAAATTAAGTAGTGGAACAATTTTAAAAATAACCCTAAACATCTATGGGCAGGTCTAGTAATTTTAAAATATTGGAATGAATCAAACCACAGCAAATATTGCCAAATTTCAAACTATAATGCCAAGTCTGGGTGAATTTCACTTGCAGGATTCATTGCATTAAAGTAAGGGGGATTTTAAGAATTAGAATGCTTTGTTTGCAAAATTGAAAACACCTGTTAAAGTTCTTCTGTCTCTTCCACTGCATATACAGTACAACACACATCTATCGATAACATCTCTCGCTGCATCAAAAGAATCACAACTAGCAGGTAAAGGTGGCAAATCTATTTGTGCATTAGAATATCACACTGACATGATTCCAAAAGTTCATGTTATATGACAAGTGACCAAATTAGTATAACCTTCTATTTTTTCATTAATTACAATGAATTATACAGAATTTTATACAGAATAATTTTATACAGAATTTTACCCCAAGGTTATGGCAAACTGTTCTAATACAGTTGTCCCTCAGTATCCACGGGGAATTGGTTCCAGTACCCCTCACGGAGACCAAAGTCCATGGATGCTCAAGTGCCTTATATGAAATGGCCTAGTGTTTGCATATAACCTATACACAACCTCCCATAGACTTTAATTTTAAAAAATATTTTTATTGAAATATAGTTGATTTACAATATTGTGTAAGTTTCAGGTGTATAGCACAGCAATTCAGTTATACATATGTGTGTGTATATATATGTAGATATAGTCTTTTTCAGATTCTTTTCCCTTATAGGTTATTATATAATACTGAGTATAGTTCCCTGTGCTATACAGTAGATCCTAGATTACTTATAATACCTAATACAACACAAAAGCTATATAGCTGCCAGGCACTTGCAAATTCAGGTTTGCTTTTTTGAGCTTTCTGGAATTTTTTTTTCTAAATATTTTCAATCCATGGTTGGCTGAATAGAGGATGTGGAACCTACAGATACAGAGGGCTGACTGTATAATGTTCCCAAGTAGGCCAAACAGAATAAAGAAAAAGGTCACAGAGGATAGTCTGACAAACAGATCAATTAGTTACTGCATCTGTAGCCAACTTAGGTTTTTCATCAATAAAACAATGCCACTTAAGGTGGAAAACTGCAAATCTACTTTACTGATTCTATTAGAATCAATTCCATGAAAAGGTATGTTATATCAAGTAGTATACTTAGAATAAACTTTAAAATAATACTTACTGTCTAAACACACTAAAACAGTATCTCTCTCCAACTGTGTTACATGAATGGAATCTAACTGTTGGCTGCCTTGTGGGGGAAAAAACAAGGTTACAGTTATATAACATGCTTTAAAAACTAGAACTTAGAAAAGAAACACAAATTCTGATTTTTTTCTGTGATTTTAAGCTAGTCTTTGAAATAAACACAGAAATTATATTTTGTAATTGTCTTGTCAAAAACTATATGTAAGTCAATTTAAAAGAACAAAGTCCTATGCAAGGCTAACTGACCTGAGAAAGGCTCAATATTACATTTAGTTAATACCTCTGCTAGCTCTAGAAAGATGAGTTACAAAAATAAAATGAAGCAAAGGGTAAATATGTGGAAGAAAGTAAGATGCATGCTATACAGTGACTAGATTTTGCTTTGCATTTTACAGTAGCCAATGGGAAGATGAAAACAAGATCAGTTAGGTGCATCACAGTGTCCCTGAGATAAAAATAAGTCAGTAATTCAGAAAAAGCAAAAGGATTAATGAAGCTATTAGAGAGAAATTTTCCTGGTATGGGGGGAGGATGGTGTGTGTGTGTGTGTGTGTGTGTGTGTGTGCGCGTGCACGCACATAGGAAGGAGTTCCTGTATTAAAAGGACACCAGGGTAGCATAATGAACAACACTGTCAACAACATCTTTGCAGGAAGCAACTTTCATCACTTTGCTGATATTCACAGGGCTACTTCTCTTAACATCTGCTAATAGAAGTCATGATATTTTTGCAGAACGTTTTTGGTAAAACAATTTATTTTAGCCACTCAGACTGCGTGAATGGTCTAGATGAAGAGAAGAAAAGATTTTAGATAATTTAGAGCAGTCATTCTTTTTTTTAAATTAATTTTTATTGGACTATAGTTGATTTAAAATGTTGTTAGTTTCTGCTCTACAGCAAAGTGAATCAGTTATACATACACATATACATATATCCATTCTTTCTTAGATTCTATTCCCACATAGGTCATTAAAGAGTATTGAGTAGAGTTCCCTGTGCTATACAGTAATTCTTATTAGTTATCTATTTTATATATAGTAGTGTATATATGTCAGTCCTCTTGAAGCTTTTTAAAAAAATTTTTAAATTTAATTTTATTTTTTTTATACAGAAGGTTCTTATTAGTCATCAATTTTATACACATCAGCGTATACATGTCAATCCCAATCGCCCAATTCATAACACCACGATCCCCACCCGCCGCGGCTTTCCCCTCTTGGTGTCCAAACGTTTGTTCTCTACATCTGCGTCTCAACTTCTGCCCTGCAAACCGGTTCATCTGTACCATTTTTCTAGGTTCCACATACATGCGTTAATATATGGTATTTGTTTTTCTGACTTACTTCACTCTGTATGACAGTCTCTAGATCCATCCACGTCTCAACAAATGACTCAATTTCGTTCCTTTCTATGGCTGAGTAATATTCCATTGTATATATGTACCACACCTTCTTTATCCATTCATCTATTGACAGGCATTTAGGTTGTTTCCATGACCTGGCTATTGTAAATAGTGCTGCAATGAACATTGGGGTGCATGTGTCTTTTTGAATTATGGTTTTCTCTGGGTATATGCCCAGTAGTGGGATTGCTGGATCATATGGTAATTCTATTTTTCGTTTTTTAAGGAAGCTCCATACTGTTCGCCAGATTGGCTGTATGAATTCACATTCCCACCAACAGTGCAAGAGGGTTCCCTTTTCTCCACACCCTCTCCAGCATTTCTTGTTTGTAGATTTTCTGATGATGCCCATCATAACTGGTGTGAGGTGATACCTCACTGTAGTTTTGATTTGCATTTCTCTAATAATTAGCGATGTTGAGCAGCTTTTCATGTGCTTCTTGGCCATCTGTATTGTCTTCTTTGGAGAAATGTCTATTTAGGTCTTCTGCTCATTTTTGGATTGGGTTGTTTCTTTCTTCAATATTGAGCTGCAAGAGCTGTTTATATATTTTGGAGATTAATCCTTTGTCCGTTGATTCGTTTGTAAATATTTTCTCCCATTCTGAGAGTTGTCTTTTCATCTTGTTTATGGTTTCCTTTGCTGTGCAAAAGCTTTGAAGTTTCACTAGGTCCCATTTGTTTATTTTTGTTTTTATTTCCATTACTCTAGGAGGTGGATCAAAAAAGATCTTGCTGGGATTTATGTCAAAGAGTGTTCTTCCTATGTTTTCCTCTAAGAGTTTTATAGTGAGCTTCCCTGGTGGCACAGTGGTTGAGAATCTGCCTGCCAATGCAGGGGACATGGGTTCGAGCCCTGGTCTGGGAGGATCCCACATGCCATGGAGCAACTAGGCCCGTAAGCCACAACTACTGAGTCTGCGTGTCTTGAGCCTGTGCTCCGCAAAAAGAGAGGCCGCGATAGTGAGAGGCCTGCGCACTGCGATGAAGAGTGGCCTCCACTTGCCACAACTAGAGAAAGCCCTCGCACAGAAGACCCAACACAGACAAAAATAAATATAAAAATAAATAAATAAATAAAACAAAATAAAAAACATGTTCCCTCTCTTTAAAAAAAAAAAAAAGAGTTTTATAGTATCCAGTCTTACATTTAGGTCTTAAATCCATTTTGAGTTTATTTTTGTGTATGGTGTTAGGGAGTGTTCTAATTTCATTCTTTTACATGTAGCTGTCCAGTTTTCCCAGCACCACTTATTGAAGAGTCTGTCTTTTCTCCATTGTATATACTTGCCTCCTGTGTCATAAATTAGTTGACCATAGGTGCATGGGTTTATCTCTGGGCTTTCTATCTTGTTCCACTGATCTATGTTTCTGCTTTGGTGCCAGTACCATATTGTCTTGATTACTGTAGCTTTGTAGTAAGTCTGTCTCCATACAAATTTTAAGATTTTTTGTTCTAGTTCCGTAAAAAATGCCATCGATAATTTGATAGGGATTGCATTGAATCTGTAGATTGCTTTGGGTAGTACAGTCATTTTCACAATACTGATTCTTCCAATCCAAAAACATGGTATATCTCTCCATCTGTTGGTATCATCTTTAATTTCTTTCATCAGTGTCTTATAGTTTTCTGCATACACGTCTTTTGTCTCCCTAGGTAGGTTTATTCCTAGGTATTTTATTCTTTTTGTTGC
>NC_041224.1:132662898-132663937 GCF_002837175.3 Physeter macrocephalus
GGTCCTGGACTTTTGTTTGTTGGAAGATTTTTAATCACAGTTTCAATTTCAGTGCTTGTGATTGGTCTGTTCATATTTTCTATTTCTTCCTGCTTCAGTCTTGGAAGGTTATGCCTTCTAAGAATTTGTCCATTTCTTCCAGGTCGTCCATTTTATTGGCGTAGATGGACGTAGTAGTGTCTTATGTTGCTTTGTATTTCTTTGGTGTCCATTGGAACTTCTTTTTCATTCTAATTTTATTGATTTGAGTCCTCTCCCTCTTTTTCTTGATGAGTATGGCTGAAGGTTTATCAATCTGTTTATCTTCTCAAAGAACCAGCTTTTAGTTTATTGATCTTTGCTATTGTTTTCCTTGCTTCTGTTTCATTTACTTCTGCTCTGATCTTTATGGTTTCTTTTCTTCTGCTAACTTTGGGTTTTGTTTGTTCTTCTTTCTCTAGTTGCTTTAGATGTAAGGTTAGATTGTTCATTTGAGATTTTTCTTGTCTCTTGAGGTAGGATTGTATAGCTATAAACTTCCCTCTTAAGAACTGCTTTTGCTGCATCCCATAGGTTTTGGATCGTATTTTCATTGTCATTTGTCTCTAGGTATTATTTAATTTCCTCCTTGATTTCTTCAGTGATCTCTTGGTTATTTAGTAACGTACTGTTTAGCCTCCATGTGTTCGTGTTTACATTTTTTCCCCTGTAACTCATTTCTAATCTCATAGCATTGTGGTCAGAAAAGATGGCTGATATGATTTCAGTTTTCTTAAATTTACTGAGGCTTGATTTGTGACCCAAGGTGTGATCTATACTGGAGAATGTTCCATGCGCACTTGAGAAGAAAGTGTAATCTGCTGTTTTTGGATGGAATGTCCTATAAATATCAATTAAATCTATCTGGTCTATTGTGTCATTTAAAGCTTGTGTTTCCTTATTAACTTTCTGTTTGGATGATCTGTCCACTGGTGTAAGTGAGCCGTTAAAGTCCCCCACTATTATCGTGTTACTGTCGATTTCCTCTTTTATAGCTGTTAGCAGTTGCCTTATGTATTGA
>NC_041224.1:132664388-132664578 GCF_002837175.3 Physeter macrocephalus
TTAAGGTAATTATCAATATGTATGTTCCTATGATGATTTTCTTAATTGTTTTGGGTTTGTTTTTGTAGGTCCTTTTCTTCTCTTGTGTTTCCCCCTTAGAGAAATTCCTTTAGCATTTGTTGTAGAGCTGGTTTCGTGGTGCTGAATTCTTAGCTTTTGCTTGTCTGTAAAGCTTTTGATTTCTCCATCG
>NC_041224.1:132664877-132669390 GCF_002837175.3 Physeter macrocephalus
TGTTTGTTCTTTAATTCTTCTAGGTCTTTGTTAAACATTTCTTGCATCTTCTCGATCTTTGCCTCCATTCTTTTTCCGAGGTCCTGGATCATCTTCACTATCATTATTCTGAATTCTTTTTCTGGAAGGTTGCCTATCTCCACTTCATTTAGTTGTTTTTCTGGGGTTTTATCTTGTTCCTTCATCTGGTACATAGCCCTCTGCCTTTTCACCTTGTCTCTCTTTCTGTGAATGTGGTTTTTGTTCCACAGGCTGCAGGACTGTAGTTCTTCTTGCTTCTCCTCTTGAAGCTTCTTATGAATATACTTTATGTCTTGTGTTCATGACACACTTGAGAATTCCGGGGCGGACCAGTGGTTAGGACTCAGCGTTCTCACTGCCAGGGGTCAGGGTTCAATCCTTGGTCAGAGAACTAAGATCCTGCAAGCTGCACTTCAAAAATTCCTCTTTTCATTTCAGCTAACATTTTTCTCTTGATCTTCCCACTCAAACTATCAAAAAATGTTGTCCACCTTTGCTGTCTCTATTCATTTACTTCCCACTCATCCTTTGCCATTGTAATCTCAGAGCAGTCATTCTTAACTACATCTCTTTGGGACACCCATAAATCCTCTCCCTTAAAAACTGCACATCTGAGCATAAACACAAAATTATTATTTTGGGTTTTTGTGGACCTTCCAAAGTCCATATATAGTGAAGAATCCAGATGTACAGAATTGGTAAACTGTTGTCCCTTGGCAACATTCCAAAAAATAGCTTTTCTCAGTAAAGCTATGTTCGTGCATTTATTCAGCATTTATTGAGTGCTGATAAGTGCTAAGCACCATGCTTGGAGAAAAGGATACTGCAATAATACATCAAACTATGACTAAAAGAGTCTTGGAATAGGAGTTCATTTTAATTGTTACAGCTGTTGCCAACTCAAGGCATGGCCTCAACAATCAACATACCTGGGAGATAGATTAGCAATCATTTGTGAAAATGGAAAAGCCAAATAAAGGCAGTCTCTGCTTTAGGGTGATTTGAATGTTTACCCTCAGAGTCCTGGCTCTCCTTAGGAAGTAATTTTGGGTCTGCCTTAATTTTAGCCTAGACAATGTTAAAAGTGGATAGAACAGTTTGCCTCTGGCATTTAAAAACAAAACAAACAACAACAAAAACCCCTCAAACCTCACTCCTGCAAATTCACAAGAGGACTCACTGAATGCCCAGACTTAAGCAGTGTAACCTCCTAATACATCATACAGAAGATAGTAGTTTGAAAACTCACATTAGATAATCATATGAAATGACTTTCTCTACACTATTATTATACACTAACCAGTAAAAACAAGTTGGGGCTGTCTGCCAAACATGATCTTGGTTTTTAAATAAACTGACCCATAACTCTTCTTTTTAGCAAAAATCACATGATAGGAACATGTTTCTATTTGGGCTGTTTATATTTCATGATAATAAATGTCATTTCCACCTTTCTGTTAGCTATACCAGGAAGATATGCATCTACCTCAACCAAAAACATTATTAGAAAGAAAGGTGGGTGCAGGTGGGGTGGGTGGGTAAAAGAATACATTCCTATTTTATTCTACTGGAAATTATGATTTGATCTACAAAGACAGTGATATTAGTCCAGGGCATGCTGGAACAGGCTTGTACTGGACTGCTAAATTTTCAGAGATTTTGCAAGCCAGATGACATCAAGTTGGTAGTGTGAAATTGGCTGTGGTGGGAGTATTTATACCACAGAAATAGGCAACTGCTACAAACCAGGCTTCTCTGCACCCCAAAAGTCTATTGTTAAACATTTACTAGGACACCACTAGTTCATACTAATTCTGAAAATGACATTAGTGCAGGTTTACATTAACTTAAGTGGCTGGGTTTTATAAAAAAGTTCTTATAATTTAGCCTATAAGTAATCAAAAGCCAAAGATGTTTAATAAGAACCTTCAAACTTATAATACTTGTAACAGACTTCTTCTCGAGGTGATAAAGAATGTAACTGGTCAGAAATAAGTTATAACTAAAGCTTACTTGACTTCATATGTAAAAATGGCTTGATAAATCTAGGTGACATGGGCTTCCCTGGTGGCGCAGTGGTTGAGAATCTGCCTGCTAATGCAGGGGACACGGGTTCGAGCCCTGGTCTGGGAGGATCCCACATGCCGCAGAGCAGCTGGGCCCATGAGCCACAACTGCTGAGCCTGAGCGTCTGGAGCCTGTGCTCTGCAACAAGACAGGCTGCAATAGTGAGAGGCCCGTGCACCACGAAGAGTGGCCCCCGCTCACCGCAACTGGAGAAAGCCCTCGCACAGAAACGAAGACCCAACACAGCCAAAAATAAATAAATAAAACAAATGTGGGGTTTAAAAAAAAAAATCTGGGTGATAATACACTAGCACAACAAAAACAGTAAACTGGCAAAATGAAGATCTTCTTCATTTTACTTATTTTTTAACATGAATTCTTTAATATTTTATTTTTAAAAGTTTAAAAATTTATTTATTTTGGTTGCGCTGGGTCTTAGTTGCGGCAGGCAGGCTCCTTAGTTGTGGCTCACGGGCTCCTTAGTTGTGGCTCATGGGCTCCTTAGTTGCAGCCAGCGGGCTCCTTAGTTGTGGCTCATGGGCTCCTTAGTTGTGGCACGTGAACTCTTAGTTGTGGCATGCATGTGGGATCTAGTTCCCTGACCAGGGATCAAACCCTTATCCCCTGCATTGGAAGGTGGATTCTTACCCACTGCAGCACCAGGGAATTCCCTTGACATGAATTCTTGATTGATTTGTTCCAATTTTAAAGTTTGAAAATAAACTTCTCAACCTTTTCAGAGTTTTCACTGAGACATGTTTGATAAAATCCTAGGCTAACAAACCATTCTCAGAAAATGCAAGAGATATTTTCCTGTATCTTTAAATGGTAAAGCTTGGAGGCCACACATGAGAAGCTGCTATTCCAGTATGAAAAGTACCAGAACTCAATGATTTTAAGAAGTGTGTGTGTGGGGGGAAACTGATAGGAAGAAAAAGTTATTTCTTTGCTTGAGAAGCTGATAAAATTTGAAAAGTATCTTAGAAAACTTAATTATTTATTAAGTCCAAAGATTAACTGATTAACAACTAAGACTTCTAAATGTCAGGAGTCATTAAAATTTTCCTTGGTAAAATACGTTGTATCAAATTGCCTCAGGCAAATAGAGATCATAAACTGTATGTACATGATCCTCTGGGCTTACTTGGGAAACTATGTTCTGAATCTTTATTTGAAAGAGCCCATGCAGGTTGAACCTATTCTGCTTCTTTTGTAGGCAAAAGCATCAATATTTTAACATAAAGTAAAAAACACTTACCTCCACCAATTTCTGTAAACCATGAAGATGCAGAGTTCAAATTGATTGTCTCAAACTGAACTACCTGATTTAATTCGGTGCCCTTGCTAATAGCTACACAGACCATAGGGTATTCCTGTTCTGGTATTACCAGCATTTCAAAAACATTCAAAGGACTTGGCAAAGGAAAATCAAAGTGCTGCAAAAAATAAACAGATGAGTAATTTAGAAACAATCTCCTCATTCATATTGTTGAATAAATTCAACAGAAAGTCTTTCATTTTCTTAATTGATCTAATTCTAAAAAACGAATACCTCTTACCAGCACAAAAACAGACATATAGATCAATGGAACAGAATAGAGAGCCTAGAAGTAAACCCACACACCTATGATCAATTAATCTACAACAAAGGAAAAAAGAATATACAATGGAGAAAAGACAGTCTCTTCAACAAGCAGTGTTAAGGAAAGCTGGACAGCCTCATGTAAATCAACGAAGTTAGAACACTCCCTCACACCATACACAATAATAAACTCAAAATGGTTTAAAGACTTAATTATAAGATATAGCACCATAAAACTCTTAGAAGAGAACATAGGCAAAACATTCTTTGACAAAAATCGTAGCAATAGGGCTTCCCTGGTGGCGCAGTGGTTGAGAGTCCGCCCGCTGATGCAGTGGACACGGGTTTGTGCCCCGGTCTGGGAGGATCCCACATGCCACAGAGCGGCTAGGCCCGTGAGCCATGGCCGCTGAGCCTGCGCGTCCGGAGCCTGTGCTCCGCAACGGGAGAGGCCACAACAGTGAGAGGCCCGCGTACCGCAAAAAAAAAAAAAAAATCGTAGCAATATTTTCTTAGATCAGTCTGCCAAGGCAAAAAAAATAAAAATAAATAAGCAAAAATAAACAAATGGGATGTAATCAAACTTTAAAGCTTTTTGCACAGCAAAGGAAACCATAAACAAAACAAAGAAAACGTCCAGAATGGGAGAAAATATTTGCAAATGATGCAACTGACAAGGGGTTAATTTCCAAAATATACAAACAGCTCATATAACTCAATATCAAAAAAACAACCCTCAAAAAATGGGCAGGGGGCTTCCCTGGTGGCGCAGTGGTTGAGAGTCCGCCTGCCGATGCAGGGGACGCGGGTTCGTGCCCCGGTTCGGGAGGATCCCGCATGCCG
>NC_041224.1:132669485-132680768 GCF_002837175.3 Physeter macrocephalus
GCGTCCGGAGCCTGTGCTCCGCGGCGGGAGGGGCCACAGCGGTGAGAGGCCCGTGTACCGCAAAAAAAAAAAAAAAAAAAAAAAAAAAAGGGCAGAACACCTAAATAGACATTTTCCCATAGAAGACATACAGATGGCTAATAGGCACATGAAAAGTTGTTCAACATCACTAATTATTAGAGAAACGCAAATCAAAACTACAGTGAGGTACCACCTCACAACAGTCAAAATGGCCATCACTAAAAAGTCTATAAATAATAAATGCTAGAAAGGGTGTGGAGAAAAGGGAACCCTCCTACACTGTTCGTGGGGATATAAATTGGTGCAGCCACTATGGAGAACAGTATGGAGGTTCCTTAAAAAACTAAAAATAGAGCTAACATATGATCCAGCAATCTCACTCCTGGGCATATATCCGGAAAAGATGAAACTCTAATTTGAAAAGATACATGTACCGCATGCCGTTCACAGTGGCACTATTTACAACAGCCAAGACCAGAAACAATCCAAGTGCCCATCAACAGACGATTGGTGTAAGAAAATGTGATTGATACACACACACACACACACACACACACACACACAAAGGAATATTATTTAGCCATAAAAGGAATGAAATATTGCCATTTGCAGAAACATGGATGGACCTAGAGAATACTATGCTTCATGAAGTAACTCAGACAAAGACAAATACTATATGATATCATTTATATGTGGAATCTAAAAAATAATAAAAATGAATATATATACGAAACAGAAACAAACTCACAGACATAGAAAACAAAGAGGAAACGGAGTGGGGAGGGATAAATAAGTAGTATGGGATTAACAAACTACTATACATAAAATAGATAAGGAACAAGGATTTACTGTATAACACAGGGAACTATATTTAATATCTTTTAATAACCTATAATGGAAAATAAGAAATAACTGAATACTTTGCTGTATAACTGAAACTAACACAATATCATAATACTTCAATTAAAAAAAGGACTACCTTTAATATCATGATAAGAATCAGTTTTCCATAAAAATATGTTTTAGAGACTTGGCCATATTCTTCTTTATGGCTGTGTTATTTCTGGAAGTTTATTAACACAAGTTAAAGATAAAATCTTAAGAACACAAACATCCCTAAACCAAATAAACACCTATAAATAACTATAAACATGCTATCCCTAGATGGTAGCATTGGGGTCTTATAATTTCAGGCTCAGTTATACATTAGTGTTTTCTAAATTAAAAAAATGTAAACAAAGTAATATATACCTTTATTAACATGAATTTCTGCATTGGCTCATACCACTGAAGTAATACAATTCCAGACTGTAAAGCTCCACAGAGGTATTTATGTCCTGTGTAAGGGTTTCTGACTGGAAAGAAATGAAACAAAACAGACACACCCAAAACACTGAATATTTTTATATAAAAACAAAGTTTAGCTAAAAGCAATTACTAAGTTATACTCACCTAAAAGCTAACCCAGCTTTCTTTATAAAGGCAGTGCTGATACATAGGAAAAACCAATTAAATGTGGCCTGCCACTGATACCAAAATATGAATGGAAGAATAATCATTTGAACTGTTAATTTAGGTGATAAAGGATAATTATTGTTTCTGTTCACTAGGATGATAAGAGTGTAGAAAGTAAAGAAACATGATAACTGTTTCCTTTGGCTTTGTTATACCCTTTCCTTTTCACTCTTTTATCTCAATTTTAATTGCATACATTTACTTCTAGACATCTTTAATATACTAGGTTCTTAAACATAAAAACAGTATCTTAAGCACCAAAACACCTAAACTATTCTACAATCTAAAGAGCTGCTTAAGTAAATGGACCAAGAGTGAATTCTAGGTCTAGTGAATAAGAAGGTCTAGAAGGCAACTGAAATCTATCATTCCATTAAAAAAAAAAAATTATTTATTTATTTATTTATTTTTGGCTGCATTAGGTCTTCATTGCTGCGCAGGGGCTTTTCTCTAGTTGCAGCGAGCGGGGGCTACTCTTTGTTGCGGTGCATGGTGTTATTGCGGTGGCTTCTCTTGTGGAGCACGGGCTTTAGGCACGCAGGCTTCAGTAGTTGTGATTCACGGGCTCTAGAGCGCAGGCTCAGTAGTTGTGGTGCACGGGCTTAGTTACTCTGTGGCATGTGGAATCTTCCCAGGCCAGGGATCAAATCTGTGTCCCCTGCACTGGCAGGCAGATTCTTAACCACTGTGCCACCAGGGAAGTCCTATGATTCCATTTTTGGTATAGTAGTTTACAGCTGTCTACTTAAGACAAGATGAAAATAACTAATTATTTTACAACTTAAAGATGTAACTTCCTTGACTCAAATCTACAGAAATTCACATTGGTCTTTCCTTCTCCCCAATTTGATTCCCATCAACAGTAATGTATTTGATTATAAGAGTAGTTATTTGCAGTAAGCTCTATCTTAACATATTTATGAGTTATACCTCAGATTGTAAGCATCGAGACCTTTCCTGAGTCAGAGATACTGGGAATCTGATAACAGAAATGGACCTGCATCTCCCTAGAAAAATGCTCATGAAATTTGCTTATAACTAGAGAGTATGCTGTGGACCTAATGCATCATGAAGATCAATGTTTAGGCTCACTGATTAAATAAGAATAAACAGAAAGTTAGGAGCCCAGAATTTGAAGCCACAGACCAGGTCTGATCCCAGGTTCTGCTACTAGTGACATAAGTATCATAAGCTGTTTAAGGGTTAAGCAAGAGAAGATAATTATATAGCACAGAATTTCACCTTGCCCCAAAAGAGGTCTGGCCTTTGTCCTCTCTTCTGGGAGTTAATGTCTAAGCCTCAGGAATGTCATGCCTGACAGGAGTGTCTTTGTTTGCCTGGGGCCTTGGTCAACGTATACTCTAACAATATGATTTAGAGTGGGGGATGGCGACACTGGATAGTCTCAGGGTCGGGGACGGTAATGCCAGAAAGACAAACCATGTAATTTAGGGTAGGGGCTTTGGGTCAGGCAATATCACTTGACCTCCAGAGGGGATGGATACTGAGATCAGCCATGTTGGCAATCAAGCATGCCAATGTGATAGAGCCTTAATAAAAACTCTGGACACTGAGGTTGCTGAGTAAGCTTCCCTAGTTGGCAGGCTCTGTATTGTTACACATCACTGTCAGAAAAGCAACACTGTCCATACGCTATTATTCCATGGAGAAAGGACAACAGAAGCTCTACATCTGGTATTTTTCCTGGATTCTGCCCTATGCACTTCTTCCCTTGGCTGATTTTAATCTATATCCTTTCCCTGTAATAAACCATAACCAGAGTATAACCACTTTCAGTGAATTCTGTGAGTCCTTCTAGTGAATTATTGAACATGAAGGTGGTTTAGGGAACTCCCCAAACCTGTAGTTGGTATCAGAAGTGAGTGGTCTTGTGTGGACTGTTCCCTCTAACTTCATAGTTGGCCAAACTCCTGAAATAATAATGTTCATAAAACACTAAGCAATAACTGTTAAATAAATGGTATGTGTCAAATGAAAGCTAGGATATCAGCAGAGATAGAGCCTTAGGGACTATGGTTAAAAAATTCGAGGAACATTATGCTCTGAGAAAGCATCAGAGCAATTACCTTCAATCATTTTTATGTCTGACTATACATTCCTGAGCTTCAGTGGCCCTTTAACTCCGTATTAGAACAAATATAAAGCCTACCTTCCTTCATTTAATACTATAAGACTCTACAGATAATTTTAAAGATGTTAAAAGTTCTAATCATCCAGTTTGAGAAACAGCATTTACTCACCTATGCAACATTTGTGGCAGCCTTTTGTATCAGGAATCTTTGTTGTTAAAGCGAACTTTCTGAAAACATAAGACAACATAAATGTACTCTACTGCAGTGGTTCCCAAACAGTGAGTGATGGGTGAATCAGTTCCATCAGAACCAGTCAAGGAGCTCTAAAAACTACTGTCTTAAACTCTGACCCCAAACTATCTGATTTTATAGAACTGAGGCAGGACCTGGGAATATATATTATAAAACTTCTATGGATGATTGACATGGACAGTCAAGTTACAAAACACTTATCTTTTAAATTCTAGATGACATTTACTTTAGTGTAAACTACCTTTCAAAATTAAGATAAAGGAAGTTTTTTAGTGGGCAAGGAAGACTGGCTGTTTTAAAAATAGACACTAATTCCCCTCACTCCCAGTAAAATCAAAATATTTTGTACCTTGGTAGTATGCGGTCTGGAAACCTATGAGTTTGAATATGGGCAGCTAGTCCTGGTTTTTTGGCTTGTTCAAACAAAGCTATAAGATTATGAGAGTAGAGCTGAAAGGTTTTTCCTATAAAAGAGAAACATGTTATTTTTATTAGAATTATTTAAAGCAGAGAAATAATATTTTCAAGCAAAAGAAAAGATAATTACCTTCTAAAATGACGAGTCCAGCCATGTTCAAAAAGCCAAACAAAATAGAGAAAAACACAAACAAAAAAACCTAGTTAATACTATTTTGAAAGATAATAAGTAAAATGAGTTTTAATAAAGTAGATAATTTTGTTTCCCAGTACATAAATTAGATATATTCTGACTAATAGGTGATCTGGGCAAAATATATGTAAACTTTAAAGAAGCCAATATAGAAAAAGAAATTGTTAAACACTGTACAATAGAGTGAGTTACAGTGATGTACACGTGATTATTTCAGTACAACATGGAAAATTATATAACTATACCACATTATCTTTCTGAGATAGTCCTATTTACCAATAATCTACCACATTGTCTTGGATTAAAAACTGTTCGTGAATGAAGTCTTAAAGATAACACTGAAATACTAAGAAAAATAAAGCAAACTAATATTATATGCCATAGGATACAGTAGGGCTACAATTATATCCTATAATTTATATGGGATAATAGAGCTACAAATTCCATATAATCAAGACCACAGCTGTATTAAAAAGGGGACTATATGGTAAACATTTTCTGACTCCTTATATACATGACATGGTACTATAACAACCCAAAATGGTATTTTATCATTTTACTACTGGAAAACATGAAAAGAAAATGGTTTTACCCTCAACAAAATTTTCTGTATTTTCTCAAAATGCAAACATTCTGCCTAACACTATACCACCCTTCTTTTCTCCAGTACCACTTTATATATAACTAGCTACCCAAGCAGCTAACACATGTACACGTATGTGCACACATGCAAAGAAATGCAGACCCTTAAATGGAACGTTTTCTCCTATTGAGCACTGCT
Source organism: Physeter macrocephalus (assembly GCF_002837175.3). NCBI lineage: Eukaryota > Metazoa > Chordata > Mammalia > Artiodactyla > Physeteridae > Physeter > Physeter macrocephalus. The sequence goes on from NC_041224.1 coordinate 132,674,758, forward strand.
ACCTACCTTCATTCAGTTCCAAAGGTCATTCTGACTACAATTTGGAAAGAATCAATTTATAGGCTAATTTTTCCCTGCTTTTCTGTAGTTATTTTATAAATATACAAGATGTACTCTGTGTGGCTTTTAAGCTTATTCCCAAAGACAGGTATAAATAGGGATAAAAGCAGTAAGAGAGTTAGAGGAAAGTGACTCTATATGAATACAACTCAGAATTGTTAATTCAAACAGATCTGGGTTTAAGTTTATTTTCATAATAGTAATATGATATATTAATATTTTATTAAACAAAAGTAAAAAAACTGGGGGAAACATAATCAAAATCAAAGAGATTAAATAACTTTTTTGAGGACCCCAGTTTTTTAAAAGACATTTATAGACAATCAAATAATATGCTCTTTGTAAACACTGTCATCAGCTCAAATATACAAATTCCTGAAGAATCTCTACTAGGTGATGGTTAGTAGACAAGTTTAAGTTATACACACTCACACACACATACTTAAAATTATGAAAATGGCATTTCTTAAATTAGGCCACAATTCATAATGATCTGTCAGTGAGTTAAAACTATATCAGCACTGATGCTTTAAAGCATAAGTAGGTGAAAGGTACACTTAATAATGAAAAGCCTGAGAGTACAGTAAATAAGAGCTAGGATGTAATCATCACGTATCTATTGAGATACAGAGTATGAAAGAGTATCAAACAAAAAAACTGAAAAAAATTTAAGAAATGTTAAAATAATTTTTCAAAGTGGAGAAAGGGATAAATGCTATTTTAATAGCTGATAGCATTAGTATTAAAGAACAGAGAGAAATAATTAACTATCTTTTATAGTGGTCCCACCAGAGTATTGTTCCAGGACCCCCTGCAGATACCAAAATCTGAGGTCCCTTATAAAAAGTCCCTCATATAAAATGGTGCAGTACTTGCATATAACCTATGCCCATTCTTCCACATACTTTATATCATCTCTAGATTATGTATGATACCTAATACAATGTAAATGTATGCAAATAGTGACCCAGTGCCTGGCAAATTCAAGTTTTGTTTTTTTGGAACTTCCTGAAATTAAAAAAATATTCTATCTACAGTTGGTTGAATCTGTGCATGCAGATACAGAGGGCCAACTGTACTCTACTATCAGAATGAAAGCGAGCAGTAAGCCTTTAGGTAGCCATTTAAATCTAAAATGTAAGAAAATAGGTTTTGGCAGGTAACAAGTAGGGGAAAAAAGCCTAAACACCACCCACCCATCCCCAACAACAAAAAAAGAAAAATACAAACAACAAAATTAGAATAGGTTGCTCTGGAACCCATTTGATTATTTATAAGACTTGAAAGCATTGGTCCAAGTTGGTTAATAAATATGTGGTCCAGAATAACATGAATTCTACCAGCAAGCATCTGTAAGTCTTCACAGTTTTCTAAGTACTTTGGATATCTCACTTGATCCTCACAGCAATCTTGTGAGGCTGTTATTGTTACCATCATCCTTATGTTACAATTAAGAAAACTGGGCACAGCAACATGGATGGACTTAGAGATTATCACACTTAAAGTGAAGTAAATCAGAAGGAGAAAAACAAATACCATATGATATCACTTATATGTGGAATCTAATATGACACAAAGGAAGCTATCTATGAAACAGCAACAGACTCACAGACATAGAGAACAGACTTATGGTTGCCAATGGGAAGGGGGAGTGGGGGAGGGATGGATTGGGAGTTTGGGATTAGCAGATGCAAACTATTATATACAGAATGTTTAAACAACAAGGTCCTACTGTATCCACAGGAAACTATATTCAGTATCCTGTGATAAACCATAATGGAAAAGAATATGAAAAGAATGTATATATATGTATAACTGAATCACTTTGCTGTACAGCAGAAATGAACACGACACTAAACCAACTATACTTCAATAAAAAATAAATTAAAAAATGAAGATATAATTTATGAAAAAAAAAAGAAAACTGAGGCTGAGAGACAAGAGACAGTGATTGGCTCAAGATCACAAAGAAAGGAAGCATCTGGATCCTCTGATTCTTTCCCTTCAACTGCTGATTCTCAGTGGAAGGCAGGGATGGTGACAGTAACAGAGACTGTGGAGAAGGGGATGGCCTCTGGGAACAATCACTGTCATGTTTCCCAACTACATAGCTCCTGGGCAGGTGTGGGAAGTACTGCTCTGACAACAAGGTCCCTTCTCAAAGTTTCTTCCAATTCTACAATGGTAAAAAATACCTGCAAGTCTCAAAAGTTAACTATACTAGATTATAATTACCCTGAATAACAACATTTTAAAATAATGTGTATTAAAATTACATTTCTCTGCTTGTCAATGGTTTATATTTCATATCATTTTCATCATATACATACCTGACAATGACATTAAAGTATTATTGATGACATAGAGCCAAGTACATTTCCGTGGAAATAACTATTAAGAAAAAAAAAGGTAATTAAAACTCTCCAACTTTCATTCCCTTACCCTCCAAACTGCAAGTCTGAAAGAGTAGAAAAATAAGTATTTTCTACCTTTCAGTAAATTACCAAAACCTTATGGAAAAAAATCTTTCAACATGAACACGTGAAGAGTACAATTTCACCCCTTTAAATATTTAAATCATAAACATGAAAACTGAGGCCCATATAAATTGCTTTAAAATTAAGATATTTACTTTATTCAATTGACTCAAACTAATTTTTTGAGTTAAAACTCCTAAATTACCTGTTCCATCGTTGCCTCATGTAGTTCATTGAGATTCAATGTATAAATACCATCTTCAGTTCCAAAAATAATGTACTGATCTAAAATAGTTGAGATAAATCACCAGAATTTACTATCATTTTCTGAAATCATTCACTAAAATAACGGCCCTATATTTTAATGGTATTAAGAGTTAGATAGCCACCCACCAATCCTAAGAAAAATTATTTTCTAAAACCCATGTTACCTTCTTTACCTCTTTCCCCAACTCTTTATTTTTTAAAAGTAGATATATTCTGTTACTAACTCTGCTTTATCTTACTATAAAATCCTTTATTAAAACACAATTTTCATTACATGTCATTTATTCAAATGTAAGTGAATAAATGAGAAAGAAGGGAAATTATCAATAGATGTCACTGGATTGTCAACAGATGCTAAAACTAGTCAGTGAAAGTCTAATGAGCAAGAGGATATTTATAAAGTCTCAATGAGTCGTCACACTAATTACTTATTAATTACTTTGGGAAATTAAATAATTAAGCAATTACTTAGAAAGGGAAAAATAGGAACTTGACAGAAGAGAAGGCTAGTGAACACCACCTTAACCAACTGGTCAATGTTAATATCACTAGTATTTGGACAAGCTGATACCATGTGCCTCCTGATATGATGGACTGAGAAGAGCACAAAAACATTTCTCTGATATTCCTGCCCAAAATGCATAACGTGAATTAAGCATGAGGACTCATCAGACAAACTCAAATTAAGGGACATTCTACAAAATAAGCAGCCTCAAAACGGCAAGATCAAGAGAGAAAGAAAGGCTGAGAAACTGTTCCAGGCTAAAGCAGACTAAAGGCATGGTAGCTAAATCCAACATATGAACTTGAACTGGATGTTGGATTGGGGAAAAAAAGGAGGGAGAAGATGATACAAGACATTACTGGGATAATTAATAAAATTTAAATATGGACTGTGGATTAAAAGACAGTATTATATCAATGAAAAACTCCCTAATCTTTATAATTGTACTGCGATTATGTAAGAGATGATTCTTGTTCCTAGAAGATACAAACTGAAGTATAGGGGAAGAGGAGCATGATGTCCACAACTCACTCTCAAGTGATTCAGAAAAAAATGCACATATAAATAGAAAAGAGTAAATCAAATGTGGCAAAAAGATGAACATACACACACTACTGTATATAAGACAGATAACCAACAAGAACCTACTGTATAGCACAGAGAACGCTATGCAATATTCTGTGATAACCTATATGAGAAAAGAATCTAAAAAAGAAGGGATATATGTATATGAGTAACTGAATCACTTTGCTGTATACCTGAAACTAACACAACATTGTAAATCAACTATACTAAAATAAATAAATAAATAATCTGATGGTGAGGGTGTAAAACAAAAAAAAGAAACAACTGATGATTCTGAGTATATAGGAGTTTCTTGTACTACAATATTTCTCTAACTTTTCTGTAAGTATAAACTTATAGCAAAATTAAAAGGTAAAAATATCAAAAAATCCTGTTTCCTTACTGTTAAGAATTCTTTTTATCTGTTATATTTTCTAATAGCGGCATTTAACACAGATAATTACACTACCTGTCTTTATGACTGTGTTGAGGTAGAAACAAACATTTCCCAAACATCCTCTACTGCCTAACCTCTGCTAATTTCCAGGCAACCAGGTAGGCTCCTTCTTCCTTGCAACAAGGTGAGTATTATGAGGATTTGTATTATAAATGATCACACTGAGAACCAGAGGTGTTGAGTATCTTTTCCAAGTCACACAGTAATGTCACAGTGGGAATTCAAACCCAGACCTGTTTGACTCCAAATTTTTGCCTCCATGTATTATGCTTCCCCACTCACACAGCCTAAATTCTTAAAAATAAATTTTATTTTGCCATCATTTCAGACTTTCAGAAAAGTTACAATAATACAACGAATTGCTACATACCCTTCATGCAGATTACACAAATGTTAACATTTACTGAGAGGGCAGACAGCAGAAGCAAGAACTACAATCCTGCAGACTGTGGAACAAAAACCACATTCACAGAAAGACAAGATGAAAAGGCAGAGGGCTATGTAGCAGATAAAGGAACAAGGTAAAACCCCAGAAAAACAATTAAATGAAGTAGAGCTAGGCAACCTCCCAGAAAAAGAATTCAGAATAATGACAGTGAAGATGATCCAGGACCTCAGAGAAAGAATGGAGGCAAAGATTGAGAAGATGAAAGAAATGTTTAACAAAGACCTAGAAGAATTAAGGAACAAACAATCAGAAATGAACAATACAATAACTGAAATAAAAACTACACTAGAAGGAATCAATAGCAGAATAACTGAGGCAGAAGAACGGGTAAGTGACCTGGAAGACAGAATGGTGGAATTCACTGCTGCGGAACAGAATAAAGAAAAAAGAATGAGAAGAAATGAAGACAGCCTAAGAGACCTCTGGGACAACATGAAACTCAACAACATTCACATTATAGGGGACCCAGAAGGAGAAGAGAGAGAGAAAGGACCTGAGAAAATATTTGAAGAGATTATAGTCAAAAACTTCCTTAACATGGGAAACGAAATAGACACCCCAGTCCAGGAACTGCAGAGAGTCCCAGGCAGGATAAACCCAAGGAGAAACATGCCGAGACACATAGTAATCAAACTAGAAAACTTAAAGATAAAGAAAAATTAATGAATGCAACAAGGGAAAAGTGACAAATAACATGCAAGAGAACTCCCATAAGGTTAACAGCTGATTTCTCAGCAGAAACTCTACAAGCCAGAAGGGAGTGGCATGATATACTTAAAGTGATGAAAGGGAAGAACCTACAACCAAGATTACTCTACCTGGCAAGGATCTCATTCAGATTCGACAGAGAAATCAAAAGCTTTACAGACAACCAAAAGCTAAGAGAATTCAGCACCACCAAACGAGCTCTACAACAAATGCTAAATGAACTTCTCTAAGTGGAAAACACAAGAGAAGAAAAGGGCCTACAAAAACAAACCCAAAACAATTAAGAAAATGGTCACAGGAACATACACATCAATAATTACCTTAAACGTGAATGGATTAAATGCTCCAACCAAAAGACACAGGCTTGCTGAATGGATACAAAAACAAGACCCATATATATATATGCTGTCTACAAGAGACCCACTTCAGACTTAGGGACACATACAGACTGAAAGTGAGGGGATGGAAAAAGATATTCCATGCAAATGGAAATCAAAAGAAAGCTGGAGTAGCAATACTCATATC
>NC_041224.1:132680959-132743592 GCF_002837175.3 Physeter macrocephalus
TCCATCCAAAAACAGCAGATTACACTTTCTTCTCAAGTGCGCATGGAACATTCTCCAGGATAGATCACATCGTGGGTCACAAATCAAGCTTCAGTAAATTTAAGAAAACTGAAATCATATCAAGCATCTTTTCAGACCACAACGCTATAAGACTGGAAATCAATTACAGGGAAAAAAACGTAAAAAACACGAACACATAGAGGCTAAGCAATACGTTACTAAATAACCACAGATCACTGAAGAAATCAAAGAGGAAATCAAACAACACCTAGAGACAAATTACAATGAAAACACGACGATCCAATACTGATGGGATGCAGCAAAAGCAGTTCTAAGAGGGAAGTTTACAGCAATACAAGCTTACCTCAAGAAACAAGAAAAATCTCAAATAAACAATCTAACCGTACACCTAAAGGAACTACAGAAAGAAGAACAAACAAAACCCAAAGTTAGTACAACGAAAGAAATCATAAAGAACAGAGCAGAAATAAATGAAACAGAAACAAAGACAACAACAGCAAAGATCAATAAAACTAAAAGCTGGTTCTTTGAGAAGATAAACAAAATTGATAAACTATTAGCCAGACTCATCAAGAAAAAGAGGGAGAGGACTCAAATCAATAAAATTAGAAATGAAAAAGGAGAAGTTACAACAGGCACCACAGAAATACAAAGCATCCTAAGAGACTACTACAAGCAACTCTGCCAATAAAATGGACAACCTGGAAGAAATGGACCAATTCTTAGAAAGGTATAACCTTCCAAGAATGAACCAGGAAAAGAATAGAAAATATGAACAGACCAATCACAAGTAATGAAATTGTAACTGTGATTAAAAATCTTCCAACAAACAACAAAAGTCCAGGAACAGATGGCTTCACAGGTGAATTCTATCAAACATTTAGAGAAGAGCTAACACCCATCCTTCTCAAACTCTTCCAAAAAATTGCAGAGGAAGGAACACTCCCAAACTCATTCTATGAGGCCACCATCACCCTGATACCAAAACCAGACAAAGATATTATAAAAAGAGAAAATTACAGACCAATAGCACTGATGAATATAGATGCAAAGATCCTCAACAAAATACTAGGAAACAGAATCCAACAACACATTAAAAGGATCATACACCATGATCAAGTGGGATTTATCCGAGAGATGCAAGGATTCTTCAGTATACACAAATCAATGTGATACACCATATTAACAAATTGAAGAATAATATCCACATGATCATCTCAATAGATTCAGAAAAAGCTTGACAAAATTCAACACCCATTTATGATAAAAACTCTCCAGAAAGTGGGCATAGAGGGAACCGACCTCATCATAATAAAGGCCATATACGACCAACCCACAGCAAACATCATTCTCAATGGCAAAAAACTGAAAGCATGTCCTCTAAGATCAGGAACAAGACAAGGATGTCCACTCTCACCACTGTTATTCAACACAGTTTTGAAACCAAATTGGAAAAGCAGAAGTAAAACTCTCCCTGTTTGCAGATGACATGATACTAAACATAGAGAATCCTTAAAATGCCACCAGAAAACTACTAGAGCTAATCCGTGAATTTGGTAAAGTGGCAGGATACAAAATTACTGCACAGAAATCTCTTGCATTCCTATACACTAATGATGAAAAATCTGAAAGAGAAATTAAGGAAACACTCCCATTTACCTTTGCAACAAAAAGAATAAAATTCTTAGGAAAAAACCTACCTAAGGAGGCAAAAGACATGTATGCAGAAAACTATAAGACACTGATGTAAGAAATTAAACACGATACCAACAGATGGAGAGATATACCATGTTCTTGCATTGGAAAAATCAATATTGTGAAAATGACTATACTACCCAAAGCAATCTACAGATTCAATGCAATCCCTATCAAATTACCAATGGCATTTTTTACAGAACTAGAACAAAAAATCTTAAAATTTGTATGGAGACACAAAAGACCCTGAATAGTCAAAGCAGTCTTGAGGGAAAAAAAAGGAGATGGAGGAATCAAGACTCTGTGACTTTGAACTATACTACAAAGCTACAGTAATCAAGACAGTATGGTACTGTCACAAAAACAGAAATATAGATCAATGGAACAGGATAGAAAGCCCAGAGATAAATCCACGCACTTATGGTCAACTAATCTATGACAAAGGAGGCAAGGATATACAGTGTAGAAAAGACAGTCTCTTCAATAAGTGGTGCTTGGAAAACTGGACAGCTACATGTAAAAGAATGAAATTAGGACACTCCTTAACACCATACAAAAATAAACTGAAAACGGATTAAAAACCTAAATGTAGGACCGGACACTATAAAACTCTTAGAGGAAAATATCGGAAGAACACTCTTTGACATAAATCACAAGAAGATATTTTTTGATCCACCTCCTATAGTAATGGAAATAAAAACAAAAATAAACAAATGGGACCTAATGAAACTTAAAAGCTTTTGCAAAGCAAAGGAAACTACGAACAAGACAAAAAGACAGCCCTCAGAATGGGAGAAAATATTTGCAAACGAATCAACGGACAAAGGATTAATCTCCAAAATATATAAACAGCTCATGCAGCTCAATATTAAAAAAACAAGCAACCCTATCAAAAAATGGGCAGAAGACCTAAACAGTCCTTTCTCCAAAGAAGATATACAGATGGCCAAGTAGCACATGAAAAGCTGCTCAAAATCACTAATTATTAGAGAAATGCAAATCAAAACTACAGTGAGGTATCACCTCACACCAGTTAGAATGGGCATCATCACAAAATCTACAAACAAGAAATGCTGGAGAGGGTGTAGAGAAAAGGGAACTCTCCTACACTGTTGGTGGGGATGTAAAAACAAGAAATGCTGGAGACGGTGTGGAGAAAAGGGAACGCTCTTGCACTATTGGTGGGAATGTAAATTGATACAGCCACTATGGAGAACAGTATGGAGGTCCCTTAAAAAACTAAAAACACAGGGCTTCCCTGGTGGCGCAGTGGTTGAGAGTTCGCCTGCCAATGCAAGGGACATGGGTTCGTGCCCCGGTCCGGGAAGATCCCGCAGAGCGGCTGGGCCCGTGAGCCATGGCCGCTGAGCCTGCGGGTCCGGAGCCTGTGCTCCGCAACGGGAGAAGCCCCAACAGTGAGAGGCCCGCGTACCGCAAAAAAAACAAAACAAAACAAAAAAAACAACTAAAAACAGAACTACCATATGACCCAGCAATCCCACTACTGGGCATGTACACTGAGAAAACCATAATTCAAAAAGAGACATGCACCCCAATGTTCATTGCAACACTATTTACAATAGGCAGGTCATGGAAGCAACCTAAATTCCCATAGACAGACGAATGGATAAAGATGTGGTACCTATATACAATGGAATATTACTCAGCCATAAAAAGGAATGAAATTGGGTGATTTGTAGAGACGTGGATGGATCTAGAGACTGTCATACAGCGTGAAGTAAGTCAGAAAGAGAAAAACAAATATCATATATTAACACATACATGTGGAACCTAGAAAAATGGTACAGATGAACCAGTTTGAAGGGCAGAAATAGAAAAAGAGATGTAGAGAACAAACGTATGGACACCAACGGGGGGAGGTGGCGGGTGGCGGGGGTGGTGGCGGTGTGATGAATTGGGAGATTGGGATTGACATATATACACTAATATGTATAAAATAGATAACTAATAAGAACCTTCTGTATAAAAAATAAATAAAATTCAAAAATTCAAAAAAAAAAAAGACCATATGATCACACACACACACAAAAAGTTAACACTTACTACTTTTGTTTTTATCCTTCTTTCTCTGTACACACATTTTTGTTTTCATTTTCTGAACTGTTTAAGTTATGAGCATGATACCCTTTTATTCCTAAATATTCGTGTGCATTTCTTAAAAAGAAAAAAATGGTCTTATACAACCACAGAACAATGATCAAAATCAGGATATTAACACTGAAACGATACTATTTTCTAATATCCTGATTTTACTGAAAGTGATTATCAATTGTCTCAGTATTGTCCTTTTACATAAATGAAAATGCCAAATTATGGTTGCAATCAGTTGTGATGTCTCTTTAGTCTCCTTTAACCAGGAACTGTTCCTGTATACTCACTCTTGAATTCTGATGCCTTAAACTAAAACTATTTACCAATTTAGGTTGTTACACTAAATAGTATAATACCTACACTCCTTAGTCTCTAAGTTGAACTTTTAAAGTAAAAAGCCCTCAGTTCACTGATCATAAGGATCTTTTCTGATAATAAATATTTTGTTGGAGATATATATAAAAATTCAGAAATGTTACCTTTTGTATCAGGATGTATCCAGGATGTTGCACAATTTATTTTCAAAGGACAGCCGTCAAAAACTTTGGAAAAACATGCTCCCATCTTATTTATAAAGAAAGAAATGTTGACTTATTTGATTAGATAATTTTATACATTCTTAGAAAATAGCTAAGATTATTATGAAATGCTAAACTGACTCTCATTTGCATATACTTATGGTCTCATTACAAAACAAAATTCATATTTTGATATAATTTAACCCTTTCTATGAAGAGAGTTTTATACTGTTTCCTTGTGTAATCCACTATTTTACAGCAAAAATATCAAATTTATCAAAACGTCTACACATGTCAATGATACATTCTAGGAATTTTACATCACTATTTATCTTTAGGACTAACATTAAATAATGGGAAACAATGAATGATTTTATTGACATCACAGTGATTATAACTGCATTATACCTCCATAATAGTGATGAAAGACAAAAGACTGATATTTACACTAAACTTTTACTGTATAAAAAGGTACAATTTATAAGGCACCCATTCATATGACTGGCTGAACTACCTTAGGTAGGTTCTACTGAAGGGCCAGAGAACAAGAGTTAACAGAAGCTTCCCTGTTCCTTTTCACTGTGTATAGTTCAATGTAAAAATGGCTTCAGGGGTAGAAAGATATTTAACCAACATAATGAAGAGGACACAGTACTAGTAATATCATCACATTAAAATTAAATTGGCCTCTGTAGGCTAATCAGAGAACCCAACTGTCCGTATTTATAAAAAGTGAAATTTATCCAATTCTAATTAACTCACTCAAATTAGGGTACATGAAATGTATCCAAATGCATTTAATGCCTTTGTATTTTATGAATCCTTCCTTTCAATGGCTCAAGATACTTGATAGCAAATAAACAATATTCTGTTGCTTCTAAAGAGAGAAAAATTGGCAAGTGGTTCACATAAAAATATTCCTTACCAGCACTTTTGGGGTGGGTGGGAGGCCATTGATTACTGGTTTCTGTGGAAAAAGTGATTTTTAATACTGTAAGACCTCTTAAAGCCTTAAGAAAAAATTTATACATTTAGAAATCCAGTTATTCAAATTCTTGAATTAAAGAGACTATGCCCTTTATATGATAAATACAGTATTATTTACAACTAATCACCAAACGCCTGTTATACCTACAGGGAAATCTCGCTTGTCCTTTTTTCGTGGTAACTGTGGTGCTTGCGCTGATCCTTCTGTGTTTTCACTAATCAGTTTTGAAATACCATCACCATTTCCTAAAGAAAATCATGGTTAAAAGTTGAATGACCATACAAATAAGTACTTTCCTTGAAAAATAATTTCCCCTTCCCCCCAGTACTTGTTTTCCATTTGGGTGTTCCTTTACAGGGAAATATTCTCTACTGTCAGATGAGTTAAAAGTATCTCTGGTGCCTTTCTCTAGCTCATGTAGAGGCAGCAGTGCATCTATAGCAGTGGTTTTAATCCATGAAAACAACAAATGTCTTTCCATATTATGAGAAAAATGAAATCTGACCTACTAATGCTGATATTCAAGGCCTTTCATAATTTAACTTCAACCTACCTTTTTAAGTCCTATCTCCCAGTATATACCCTTCAAAAGCTCACACTTCTACCATACTAGACTGTACTTCCAACACGTTCTAGATTTTCCTGCTTCAGTGCATTTGTTCATTCTTTCTTGTTCTCTTGGTTCCACCTATTAAAGGCTCACCAAGCCCTTTAATACTCTGCAAGGGCCTACCTCCTCTGTTCCCTATCCTTATCTCCCTCAGAGATCTCTTGCATTGTTACATATAGTTACTTACTGTAGGAGACACTTAAACAAAATGTCTTGTCTGATATTATGCGCACATGGGTATAACTTCTGCTATAGACCCTGAACTTCCAGAGGGCAGGGTCATCCATTCATCTTTCTAGATCCTATAATATTTAGTAAGGGATCAAATCAGGGTTGAATTGGATTGAATCTATTTACAGTCCACCCATGTGGAACTTTAAAGAACATTCACAAAGCTTCAAACAGTAGTAAGATTGACTAAAGGAAAAAGACATTCTTTAAAATATGAACAAAATGGCTTTCTTTTCAGCCTTCATTTTGATTTATTTACCGAGATCACAGTATCTAGCTGTATGGATTCCAGGCCTGCTGATACTGCTAGCCATACCAATAGAGGAAGTGTCAGCTACAGGACGACAACTTGGGCTACTCTGTCTTCTGAGAACTTGGGGAGCTCTGTTCTCTGAATCAGGACAACGTTTTACAGTTGATGATTTTTCTTCATCTGGGAGGTTGTCTTCAGGGTAACTGTTTATCCTTGGCTAGTTAATAAGACACGAAAGTACTTTAATAAATTTGGACATAAAACATTAACACTTTGTTATTATTATGCATCAAAGACTTTAGGGGGAGGAGAATATGCCTTTTTTACTGTCTCCTGTATAGTTCAATTCACTGGGCCAAGTAAGCAAGGTAAGCAAGAGCTGAGTTACTATCCCAACACAACTATGAACTTGCCATGTGACTTTTAAGCAGCCCTAACCCCAAACTGATAATGTTTTTATAACCAATAAAATCACATACATAATCCACAAAATATTTAATAACTACAAACAAGCAAGGAAAGTGACTTAATAAAGTATGACTCTAGTGCACTGTCCAACTGTAGTAATAAATGAGGACTGTAAATGATGAACTCCTCTCCTCTCCATGTGGTCAAGTATTGCCTCAAATGAGTAATAACCTATCTTTGCCTTTTTCTAATAGCTATAAAAATATTATATTTCTCATGAAATCTTCTTTAATATATTTTTACATCTTCATAGTATGCTCTTGAGGAAAACTGTATCCTAAAACATATTTAAGAGAATTTTGAATAAATTCAATGAAGTTATTTGAAAAATTTATTTTATTATTTAAACAAGGATATATTGCTGAAAATCTTTAAGTAGCTCACCTTAGGAGGTAGGGGAGGTGGTATTGCACGTTTTGAGGTTGATCTAATACAAAGAGAAAAATGCAATTTAGATGGTGATAAATGACAATAACATAAAACACAGAGAGAGCATTACATGTGCATTAAAATCTGCTTCTATTCAGGGGATATAAAAGACAATTAGATCATGGTACAGAGTATTTTTAAAAGCTATAGGAAGACCTAAGATCTCATTCTGTCAAACTGTATTAGTATGACTATAAAATAGAGTTTTTATAAAGTGAATACAAAGTGTTTTTTACTTTATCATTATGCTTTGCAACATTTAATATGTAATAAAAACGAAATTAAACTTAGTAGTGAAAAAGAGATTCGGAATTTTAGAGTTGGAATCCACAGTGAATTGTAGATTCAGATGGCTGTATCATCAAACCCTTTATTACTCCAAGTGGGGTCCACAGATGAGCAACATTGGTATCACCTGGAAACTTTTCTTTTTTTTTTTTTTTCTGGCTGCACAACACAGTTTGCAGGATCTTAGTTCCCCGACCAGGGATTGAACCAGGGCCCTCAGCAGTGAAAGCGCAGAGTCCTAACCCCTGGACTGCAAGGGAATTCCCATGGAAACTTTCATAAATGCACCCTCTAGATCTACTTAATCAGAATTTGCATTTTACCAAGATTTCCAGGTGATCCTCCAGGCACATCAAAACTTGAGAATCACTCATCTAGCCCACTAGTTCCACACATTTATCCATAGTCATTGCAATCAATTGGGAAGCTTTCAGGATTCTTAGATTCCACTCCCAAAGACTGTATTCTATAGCAGGGGTTAGCAAACTTTTTCTATAAAGGGTTAGACAGTAAATCTTGTAGGCTTTATGAATCATATAGTGGTCACAACTACTTAACTCTTTAATTGTGTGAAAGCAGCCATGGATAATATATAAACTAATGATCATGGCTGTGTTCCAACTAACTTTCGTTTATGAACACTGAAATTTAAATTTCATATAATTTTCACGTGTAACAAAATTACATTCTTCTTTTTTTTTTTCAACCATTAAAAAATGTAAATATCATTCTAGTTTGTAGAATGTACAAAAAATAGGCATTGGGCCAGATCTGGTTTATAGGCTTACAGGCCATACTCTGCTAACCCCAGATCCATAGGCCTAATGTAGGGATCCAGGAATCTGTATTTCCAAAGAGCTTTCTAGGCACTGCAATGCACTAATAGGTTTGAAACAACTCATCTAGGTCAGCCCTGTCACTTAATCGTTGAGGAAAGACAAGTCTAGAATATGAAGTAACCACATTGCAGAGATGGAATTGGGGCATTCTGATTCCTACTATCGTATTTTTTCCCATGAGATCATGTAGCTCATCTTTCAGTATATTAACACCACACGTACTGTATTTTGATTTAAAGAACAAAACCACAAAGCCTTAATGATCAACACATTATGCCTTTGGTCAATTAAAAAAAGTCAGAAGCTTTTCACTGACAAAAGGCATAGTACAACTTCTATAAGAAAAAAATTAAAGCTTATGAGAATAAAGCACTCCCCATCAAATACTGTTCTTATATAATTAAGTAAAATAAAGTTAAGCTAGAAAAACAACTTACTTGCCAGTATTTGCACCATCAACAAAAGGATTCCACCGTAACAGAAAGTTTGGGTCTGAAGACACTCCCTGTGAAGGTAAAAAAAGAGTTTAAAATGTTACCTTATAACAGGTATCATTCATTTTATTTGATTCAGGAACATATTCATTGTCATGATTATTAATCATCTTGGCTTTCAACGGTTTAATCTCTAGCTACATTTGCTGTCATTTGACACATTTATGTCAATAACTCATTATTAGATGACTTAAACTTAACAGAATCTATAAACATACTTACAGCTTAAAATGTGACAAGCCCTGTTTACCAATATGCTAGTATATTCCAAAGCAAAACAGAAAAATGTTAACTTTGAATTATGTGCATCACTACTCCATTAGCATGGAGAACTAAACATTGTATTATTCAATCACCTTTAATTTACTGGTGCCATACTTTTTCTGACTAGCATGGAAATTGAAAATTTATTGTCCAGCAACACATACGGTAGGAAGAGCACCACTTGCAGATGTTAAGAATGAAGAGATCCATTAACAGAAGACAATTACTCTAAAAACTATACTTTTACTATCAGTTAAAAATAAAGTAGATGTTAGGATAACATCTAGGCTGACTCTAATAATATCTTGCTCTATCTATTGTTTCTTTCTTTTTAGTTAAAAAAAGGGTTAACCAAATAGTAATCTCAAAATAAGAGCAATGGTTAGAAAAAAAAAAGCTATACTAACAAATAAATATTAAAAACAGTAAGGCAATGCAAAATCATACTACAAATCTAACAGAACCATTAAGTAAAAAGATCCTGAGAGCTTAAAGCTGAGCATCAAATTCCTTATACTTAATAAATTAATGTGAATTCTTCAAAAGACTCAGAAGTGTCAAAATGAATGGTTAAAATGGTATATTACACACTGTACCCTAGTCAAAATACACCTAACCAGAAGCTTTTTCAAACTTTAATGTGTGAAATACGTTATCGAAATCAATGCTCTGAAAAGTATATTACTTTGTTCTTTAGTCAAAGTACACCTGACTATAACTTTTCTCAAATTTTAATGTGTAAAATACTTTAAAAGTCATTATTCCTACCATTTCATCCCGTGCTTCTGTTTCTTTTCTCAGAGGAGGTTCAAATTGTAATTTGTCAACTGTAAAATATAACATATATTCACAAATTCTATCTTAAAGGATCAATCCTGGAAATGTGATGAGAAGCATGTGTACTGGGGAGGGGGGAAGGGAGAGAGGAGAAGAGAAGAAAGAGGAAAAGACAAAAACTCTTAATTTTTTACTACAGAGGACCCCTTCCTTTATGCTCACCAAAAGAAACAATTTGGTATCTTCCTAACAATTCTACTTACTTCTTGGTTGGAATCAGGAAATTAAACAGCAATTTTGTATATAAAAGATTTTTAAAAATTAATTAAAAGTAGGTGACTTAAGCAAACACTTTAAGGATGTTTCTATCTAGGCTATAGACTCTGTCTTGAGACTAATTTAAACTACAACTTTATGGTAGGATGAACACCCCGCCCTGCCAAATCACCTATAATTATCTAAAAAGAACAAATATTTGTCAAATTAAATATTACTATGGCATTCAGGAATCTAATATTATATTTTCCTAAATGTGTACTTTATTTGGCCTAATGAGACCAATTTTAGAATTATTCCTAATAGTCAAAGAGTAACTTCTTTTATATGAAATAGTCTGTAAATCAGAGAAAAGGATGGCTTATTATCTACTCATAAAGTACACAGAATTTTTAAATTTTAAGACATAATGTGACTAAAAGACCAAAAAAATTAAAATATACACTTGCATCATAGAGATACAAGTTTCCTAAATACAATCTTGGTAAACAAAATACACTAAAAAAAAGCACTTTCAAAAAGTATCTAGTTGTCTTTATTCCTAAAACCAAGATTTGTGAAGCAATACAGAGTACTTATATAATTCATTACACTAAATAAAAACATTAAGTCATAAAATTTTCCTTCTTTTTTTGTTTGCTTTTGCAAATTTTATTAAAATATAACATGCATAAAAGTGCTCTGTCATAATCAATGAATTTTCACAAACTGAACACTTACATAACCAGAAGCCAGACAGAGACAACATTACCAGACCCCAAACGCTCCCATTTACTCCCCACTCCAAGGATAGCTGCTCTCCTGACTTCTAGCACCATGCATTAGTTCTGCTTGTTTCTGAGCTTTGTAGATGGTTCCTTCTCATTGCTATACCGTACACTCTTCCTTTATGGGAATGTGCCATAATTTATTTACCCATTCTACTGGTGGTGTGTATTCAGGTAGTTTCCAGTTTGGGGCTATTACAAATAGTGCTGCAACCAACATTCTAATAAGTGTCTTGTGGGTGAACATGTGGGCATGTTTCTGTGTGTACCTGGCAGTAGAATTGCTATCTTAAGGTAGACAAGTATTCAGCTCTAGGAAATGCTTTCACTTTTCCAAAATGGGGGTGCCAATTTCCAATGCAGCCAGGAATGTAAGTTTGATTGATTGAGTTTTGCAGTTTTTGTCTGTACACTGCATGAAAACATTTTGGGTACCTTCCCAGAGAGAGGGAGGGAGGGAAGGGTCGGAGGGAGGGAGGGAGGGAGGGAGGGAGGGAGGAAGGGAGGAAGGGAGGAAGGAAGGAAGGAAGGAAGGAAGGAAGGAAGGAAGGAAGGAAGGAAGGAAGGGAGGGTGGGAGGGAGAGAGCGAGGGTGGGCCACATCAAAGATCCCAGAAGAGCCACAGAATTTTCTGAAGGCAAACTTTCCCCTTCCTTGACTACAATGTAAATTAAATGATAGACTTGTGGAGGATTTCATTTATAATTCCTTCAAAATGAGTTAGTTCTGCTATGTACTAAATGGATTATGCGTGAATCCCAAAACAAATCCAACTGCAATTAATATTTTAATAAAATGGTTGCTAGTGTATGCAATACCCACAACGTGTCAGGAGGGATTGTATTATATTCAGAAACATTAATTAGGTGCTTGTTATTGTCAAACTAAATTTTAAAAATACAGACTGCTTCACGAATTTGTGTGTCATCCTTGCAAAGGGGCCATGCTAATCTTCTTTGTATCATTCCAATTTTAGTATGTGTGCTGCCGAAGCGAGCACCATAAAATTTTCAAAGACATTCCATAAAATATAGTATCTACTTTTCAAAAATATTCTAAAATAAAAAGAAGTTGTTCATTAATGACTTACTTCTTAAAATAATTTAAAAACATCTTAATTCAAGAGCCATTACTATAACTCACAAAGAACCACTTCACTCATTTGAGACAGAGATGAGTTAAAGATTTTTTTTTTTTTTTTGGTCACAACTAGAAATACTGGCAAGCAGGTCTAGAGATAAATTATAAAAGGCATAAATATGGAAAGAAAGAAAATATTTTCAATAATTACATAATCAGCAAATTTCAAGACTTAAAAAATTACCAGAGAAAAATGAGCTCATAAATTTCAATTAAACATATAGTAAAATATCAACTGCATCCATCCATACCAGTATCAGTGATTGAAAATAAAAACTTCAATTTCATTTCTTTTGTATCAGCATAAACATTTAAGATGTTTTACTTTAACACATAAGAAAAGTATTCCTTAAAAAAAATCAAATTCCTTATGACAAGTCTAAAATTACTACAGCCACGCTTTATGGCAAAGAATGCTAGAGTCTCCAGTATCATTGTTCTGTGTGCAAGAACGGACTTCAAGTTGTTTTGTTTTGCTTTAAAGAAAATCCTGGGGCTTCCCTGGTGGCGCAGTGGTTAAGAATCTGCCTGCCAATGCAGGGGACACGGGTTCGAGCCCTGGTCTGGGAAGATCCCACATGCCACGGAGCAACTAAGCCTGTGAGCCACAACTACTGAGCCTGTGCCTCTGGAGCCTGTGCTCCACAAAGGGAGAGGCCGTGACAGTGAGAGGCCCGTGCACCGCAATGAAGAGTGGCCCCCGCTCGCCGCAGCTGGAGAAAGCCCTCACACAGAAACAAAGACCCAACACAGCCAAAAATAAATTAATTAATTTAAAAAAAAAAAAAAAGAAAAAGAAAAAGAAAATCCTGGCAGTACCTTTGGGTGTGTCTTTGGCTTATAAAAATACAAAGGTGGGGAGGTCTTCTATTATACATCCTCATTTATCTCCAAAAGATGTTACTTATTATAGGCATAATAATTATAGGTATAATAAATAACAGGAATTAGACTTACCCTTTTGCTATAAACAACTACAACATGTAACACAAATACACGTGTGCACACAAGCTCTATGAAGCAATTATTTTGAGGCAATGGATTAACAGACATCACAGGGTTGTAATCCTTGAAAGATGGTGTTAAGATCCCCACTCACCCTGGCTTTCTGCATGGGGGTACCTTCCAAGAAAGTAGAACCCAAAGAGAGAGTTTTACTGGGTGTAGGAAAGAAAGACTATAGTTTGGGTCTGCTTAGGCAGTGGGAATTTGAAGGGCAGAGGGCCAGAAATGAGAAAACTATGTTTCCTTAGAGAAGTCTTTGGTTGCATACTAAATTGCCCACAAGCGAAGCAAGACTATGCAAGGTATGTCAGAAAAGCAGTTAACACAGTGCTGTAAGCTAAATGCAGGTTCTAGTGATCACACAGTACCAGGAAAGAAATGAGTTTCCACCCAGAGGAAAGACTTTGCTGAATACTGTAGTAAACCCTGACACAGGCCTTGAAAGGATTGCAATGACCTACCAGTTAATTTATGCTTTAAACACCCTAAAATAAAGAGATCAAAATCCAGACACTCAATGTTGTATCACAACATCCAAGATACAATAAAAAAATGAATAAAGAAGTAGAAAAAAAATAAAAATCATAACCAGTTTAAAAAAAGATATAGACTCAGAGATGACACAGATGTTGAAATTAGCACACAATGACTTTAAAACATCTATTATAAATATATTCAAGGATTTAAGAGAAAAGATGGACACAATAAGTAAACAGATGGAAATTATCAGTAGACAGAAACTATACATGTATGTGTATTATATATGTATGTAACCATTCATCCATCCATCCATCGATCCATTTTTCTTTCTTTCTATCTATCTATCTATCTATCTATCTATCTATCTATCTATCTATCTACCTAATCTATCTATCTATCTCAATGAAAGTCTAGATCCAGAAAATACAATATCTGAAATAAAATTCACTGATGGGCTTAAACAGCAGACTGAACACTACAGAAAAAAAGGTCAATGAACTTAAAATTAGGGCAACAGAAACTAAACTTAAGTATAGAGAACAAAAACACCTTGTGTGTGTTTATGGGGGTCAGGGAGAACAGAGCCTCAGTGACCTATGAAACAACATCAAGTGGTCTAACATGTAACTGGAGTCCCAGAAGGAGAAGAGAGAATCTGGGACAGAAAACTAAGAAACAGTGTCCTCAATTTGATGAAAAATATCAATTCATAGATCTAAGAAACTCAATAAACACCAAATAGAACAAACAAAAAGAAAAATGCACCTAGGCACATCACAGTCAAATTGCTAACAAAGCAACAAACAAAAAAATGCACAAAAGTTTCAAGGTATAGTACCTATTAAGAATCCAACTGATGCACTTAAATACTTGCTATTTTGTGCCTAAAAAAAAAAAAAAAACTGAATTGATGTCATGGATTGTGTTGCAACCTGCAGCTTAAAAAATACCAATGTAGAAGAACATATGGGTATGCTATACTTCAGATAATTTTTTATAAATAGTTTTCCTGACAACAAATACTTTTGTTTTGGTTACTGTATGTCTATTTCTAGGATGGATCAAAGGTTGTTTAAAAAGGCTCAACTTTAACAATGGCCAAAAAATGCTGCTTGAGTTTGTGTTTCCTACCAGGGAGAGCTCTAATTACTTACCTAGTAAACACTCACTTCTCTAGAACTGTTACTAAGGATATTTGTGAGACAATACATCTCAAAATCTCTATCACCTTTATCATCCCAGTCTTCACATGAAATAAAAAGGACAAATGGAGTTTTCAAACTTAAGTTGGGTAAACTTTCAGAAATTCTTAGATCTCCTTAGCCTAAAGTAGGTTTTGCTTCTTTATTTGTTTGGCTTGAAAGAAAATGAGGTCAATTCCCTAGGAGCCCATTAACTCTCTCCCAATGAACCCAAAACTGAGCATCTTATACATCTGTGAATACTGCCCCCAACTCCAGTTTCTACATTATTACAGACTAATACAGCTGAGACTTGTACATTACACACAGTTTTATACTCAAACATGTCCAAGAAGTGTTTCCTCTGAATAACCTTTTCATTTAGAACTCAGAAACTGCCTTCTGGAAAACTTCTCTCTAACCTCAATAAATAAGAATCTTGCCAGGTACTGTTAACAACTAACACAACAGTAAAACAGGGTGATGATTCTTGTATTCCTGTCTCTTAATTATAGAGACATGGGCCAATTTAAATCAATGCAAGATTGTCTTAGTAGGACATCTCAAACTGGAGATGAAAAAAAATCTTCAGAAGTAGATGACTGCAAAAATCAGTTTCTACACAAGTCTGTTGAATCTAGCTGAAGACAACATGAAATGAATCATTTGCCCAAGACCCATGGAAAAAGATGACCGAAGACACTGATTATCATACTTTAATGTGCATACTATAGCTCTTGAGCTACATTTTTTCTTCCTTTGCCAGTTGAAACTTTTGGATTTTTGACAGACTTGTTACCTCTTAATCATGATACCTGTAGAGTCTTTATTCTTAATACTGCTCTGTGTAACCTTAGTGAGTCCTTGGTATGAGTCCAAATACCTGGCTAAAATTTACTTGTGAGTCAGCTAAAATCATACACTTAAACTGACAGTTGGGCAGTCATTTTCTCTGTTGATACCTCTATATCCCTTTGGTGCCAATTCTTTGTAATTAGTTGGCTTCCTAGGTAACTGTGAAACCAAGCAGCCTTTCTGTCCGTCTCTTGACTCCAGCCTCCATGACCTTCCTTGAATTCCAAAGGGCAGATTCAACTGATGCTAATCCGGGAAGGGATGCAAAGATAAGGGAGGGGCAGCCAGGGAACAATAGTGCAGCCTTGGGGCAGGGTCCTGGTTCCACCTCAAGGGATACACATAACAATGCCTTTAAGCTCTTTTAAGAGGTCAGCATTCTTCATACCAGAGAAAGACCACCTGAGCCTACATTAAAAGAACCAGAGAAGCTCATCAAGATTACCTGAGGCCAGATTAGAAGAGTGGAGGCCTTGCACACACTCTAATCTTATCAGCAACACCACCCTTGAACAGTTGTTATAAAACTCCTCATCAAATCCTCCCAGGTTGGGACACATAGTTTTTAGGGGCAGGAGCCCTCTCTGTCACCCTTTGCTTGGCAAAGCAATAAAGCTATTCTTCTCTACTTCACCCCAAACTCTGTCTCCGAGATTCGATCTGGCACCAGTGCACAGAGGCCGAGCTTTTGGCATCAACTGGACTCAACCAAAAGGTGACTTTTCAGATGAAAACTTTTTTTTTTAAATAGGGAATTTAGGTAACCCATATCTGGATCAGAATGAGAAAGTAATCTGCCTTGCCAATCATTAGACTGGGAGGACAGACATAAATCCAAATGCAAAGTCAAGAAGAAACAATGTTTCTCCCAAGGATATGCTGCATATGTAAAGTATCACATGATGACCCCCCATCTCTGGATTACCAATGCTATCTTACTGAGAAACATCATTCTCTAAAATCACAGACTGTCAGAAACTTTGCTGTATGAAATCATATTCATTAAAATGAACCATTCCATTCTTGCCTGGAAGATTCAAGTCAGTGAGAGAGAAGCAGCCTCAATTTCCAACCTACATACAGAGCTTCAAATAAAGGGTTACTGAATACAACATTCCAAGTTTCCAAGGAAACAGGCCTCTGAGTCTATTTTTACAGGATAGACTCTTTCATACACATCCCTACTTTGCTTTAAGTTTTCACCTAAATTTCACTTGAACTCCACTTTTTCCAAAAACCCCCTAACTCTTCTTTTCCTGTTTAATGAGATGTTCCATGGTTCCTCTGGTACGTATTCTCCCTCATTGCAAGGAGTCAATAAAACTGACTTTGTTGGACTATACATTTGTCCCTGGTGGTCTTAGATCAGGCCAGGATCATAATAATTAGTTATGTCCACTAAAAACACATAGTAAGGATGATTATAATAATCATAATAGGCCCAAACTAGAAACAAATCAAATGTCTGTCAAGTAAAGAATGGATAAATTGTGGTATAATCATACAATGAAATATTACAATGAAAACAATAAACTATTATTGCTACACATGACACGAATGACTCTCACAGACATAATGTTGAGCAAAAGGAATCAGGCAAAAAAGGTGCATACTGGTTAATCCTATTTATCTTAAGATCAAGATCAGGTAAAAACCAATCTACAGTGACAGAGATCAGAATAGTGATTAGCCTGGGCGGTGGGAGGGCAGGGGGATACAGGAAGATGGAAGGGTATTGATTGTGAAGGAGCATGAGGAAGCCTTCAGAGATTCTGATAATGTTCTATATCTTGATCTGGGTGGTAGTTTCATGAGTGTATACAAATTTAAAAATTCACTGTGTAGTACACTTAAGCATTTTACTATATGTAAATTATCAGATCAATTTAAAAAACAAACAAAAAACTAAGAATAGAACTAACTAGGTGTGTATGAAATCTATCAAACAAACAAAAACAAAACTATAAAACAATCCTGATGGACACAAAAGAAGACTTGGGAGAATTTAAAGATAAATCGACCAATAAAATGAACTTCAATTCTACTGTCTTCTGTCTGGTACATGAAGCACATAGGGCTCATTCCATGAAGACATTAGTACTCCGGACACTTATAAGTTAGTGTAAAAATTTATGAGATCTCAGTAAAAACACTGATTTTTTTTTAACTTGGTAAGCTGATTCTTACATTTATATAGGGAAAATACAATAGCCAAATATCGTAACAGAAAAGGATAGCAACATGGTGTTTGTGTGCGTGTTTGTGTGGAGGGGGTGAGGGACAGTAGGAGGAGGATTATTTCTATCACATTTTAACAGGTATTATAAAGACATAATAATCAGAAGTATGAGACCAGCACAGGACTAGGTATATTAATGCAACAGAATAGAATTTCCAGAAAAAGCCCTAAAATATATGTGGCAATTTAGTACATAATAAAGATGGCATATCAAATCTATTAGCGAAAATATCAAGTTTTTAATAAATAGCATTGAGGCAAACGGGTAGATATTTAGAATGAAACTGAAGTTGAATTCATATTTCATACCTTCTACCAAATAAGTTAATACCTTATATCAAACATTTAAATATTAAAAACATGAAACTGTAAAAATACAAGAAGAAACAATAGGAAAATCCTTTTATAACCTTAAAATCAGGAAGACCTCACTAAATATGACACAAAAGACAAAAGCCATACAAGAAAAGATACACTTAGACTACATTAATTGAATACTATACAGCTGCACAAAATAAACACAATAGCTTTTAATGGAATATAACTTTGCTACTTTTCTGTCTGGTATTGGAAGCCCAGAGAGTTCACTGGGGATTATATAAGAAGATAGCATAAGAACATATCAGCAATCTGGGACTAACAAACACAGAAAATCTTGAATTATTGGTGTAACTATGAAAAGATATGACTGAAACAACTGATATGGGAAGGACATTCTAACTCTCCAATGACCTAGATTTCCAAAGCTGTATCCAGAAAGCTAGTAATGTCTGGTTTCAAAAAAAACAAAATGCTCATCTGCAATAATTCTAGTTAGCCTAAATATATAATAAATTATCTTCCTCCATTATGGTTTATAATTTTTATTTATGGCTTATTTTAATGTAAACTACTTTAAACCTCTTTTGAAACAATTATGCATTTAAGTCAATATACTTATACCTAAAAATTCTTTGCAAATCTGTTCTTCCAAATTAATGTAGCTAAAATGACAAATATTGTTAATATAAAATTGCTGTCAATGATTTATTGACTAAAACTCAATTTCCCCCTTTAACTATGCATTTTAGAAAATATTCACCTTATTGTTAACTTGACTTAAAAAATTGAGACCAACCCAAAGGTCCAAAAATAGGAGCTACAATATATCAACTCAAGAAAAGAGGATAAAACCATTAAACATAACGGTTACAAAGCCTAGGCTAATACACAGAAAATACTTCTATGTTAAGCAAAATTTTATGTATAGTATAAATTCAGTCATGTAAAACTATACGTGAAAAAACATGAAGGAAATTCAGCAAAATATTATCTGTGGGCTGGTGTTGGGTGATATGATTATGGGCAATGTTAATTTTCTACTTTTTTCCTCTTGCAAATTTTCTGCAATAGACATATATTGACTTTATAATTAGAAAATAAAAACTATTTAATTATAAAACCAAGAGAATTCCATTACAAGCCAGAAAAGCAGCCTTTATTTTACAGGTATCCTGTTATGTTAAAGTATGTAGCCACAGTGAGATTTTATTATTCCAAAAAATTCCACAAGAACACCCAGCTCAACCCTCCAAAACCACCAACTGAAAATGTATACCAAACACATACAATTTATTTCTGAAGCTGTCCGTTCAGCTCTGGCATTCCTGTTCGTAGATCTAATGGTATGACGAATGATTGCATGGGGCTGTGAATATAAACATAATACATACACTTTAAAAAAATTCAATGACAAAGTTAGAAGGTCAAACTTTCTCTTTTTGATTAAATTATTATTTATTGACAAGCATGACTACTAATAAATTACAGGATAAATATTTTTTAAAATGAACACTAAGATACTTTAAAAGTATATTCATTTAGTCCATGTTTATACTGTAAAAAATACTGAAGAGATGCAAAGAAAATCAAATGGAAATATTACCTTCAAAAGAGATTATACTCTAGGAAGATAAGACACACAAACACTTATAAGATTAGAAAATGATAAGTGGCATTCATTAAGATTACTATTAATGCCCAGGGGAAGAAGAAATGACTTCCACCTGAAGGGGTAAAGAAATTCTTCATGACAGAGCTGTAATCTTATGTGAGGCCTTGAAGGACAAGTAGGCATTGAATGGGCAGAAAGGTGGGAAAAGCATTTTAGACAGCACAAAGAATATGAACAAAGTGATACAAGAAAAAAAGTAAATTGTGGAGTGTTTAGGGGAATTGGAGTTGGTTATTATTTGACTGCAGTGAACATTAAGTGAAGGGATGACAAAGCTGGAAAGACAGACTTGAGGATGAGCCACATCATGAAAGGCTCTGATTGTCTTGGCAAAATTTCTTGGCAAAAGAATTTTTTGGAGATTCTACAGAAAGGGAGTGCCGCCACAAGGGTCAGCTTTAAGAGTAACCTGATTAAGTATGTAAGAGGGTATAGAAGGAAGAAATACTATATGGAGGGAGACTAAGAGTCTTGTAGCAAACCAAGGGAGAAAGCTTACCACTTCCACCCTTTTGTATAAGCTCCTGATCTTTTGAAACAATGCCTTCAGCTCAACCCCTATCTACCAAATTTCTGATGACTCATTCTCATTCACTGATGACTCGGACAGTGGCTCAGATTTCTCTCTACTTTAAGACCCACCATCATACCAAAGGACTTCAAAAGACCACTGCTCTGGATTTAAGTCTTCTGACCTTATCTCTGAAGACCTTCTACCATACTTCAATGCACTCTACACTATTAAGATCATATCCTGGACTCAGTCATCTGCTCTGATATATGAATTCACATAATACTCCAAACTTCGCATCCTTTGAACTTACTCTCTCATTTACTCCAATAATTTTTAAATGCTCACACTGAAATCTCAAGTCCATCAATCCATTACTTTCTCACTCTCCACATGCATTTCTCCTATCTTCACTTTTTTTCCTATCCAGTTTAGAGCTGGTGGCCCATAATTTCAAGCAATCTCTTGCATATATCCTAAATTTGATTTGCCTCCCCTCCCCAACCCCTGCCATCCTTCTGTACAATGGCATACCAAAATGACAACCCTGGATGACTTAAACTAACTACCTTTGGTTAATATCTGAAGTACCAATCACTGCTGGAGGAAAATTACACATTGAAAATTAATCTCATCTGAGCCTTCAACTTTGCCCACAAGCACTTCTCTAGTCATTTAACCCATCCATTCTCCTCAATTACTATTTCATAGCTTCACCACACTTTTCAAACCCACCTCCTCCACACTTTCAGGAGATGACATTGCCACCTAGCTCACAAAGAAAACAGAAACAAATAGAAGATAACTTCTAGCTATACTCTCAAATTATATTCCTCTTTAATGCAAGAATTTTCTTTTTTTTTGTTAATCTGAAATACATTTAATGCACAATATTATGTTAGCTTCCGATGTACTACAGAATTATTTGACATTTGTATACATTAAGAGGTGATCACCACTATAAGTGTAGTAACCCTCTGTCCCCATACAAAATTAATATTACTGACCATATTCCCTATGCTGTGTATAATAACACTGTGACTTAATTATTATATTACTGGAGGTCTGTACCTTTTAATACCCTTCACCTATTTTGCCCACACCCACAAGCCTCCCTTCTGGCAAACACCTGTTTCTTCTCTGTATCTGTTTTCATTTTATTTTGTTTTGCTTTTTAGATTCCACATATAAATGAGATCATGTGGTATTTGTCTTTGTCTGACTTATTTCATTAGCATAATAGCGTCTAGATCCATCCATGTTGTCAAAAATGAGAAGATTTCATTTTTAATGGCTAAGTGATATTCCACTGTATATATATACACCATATCCTCTTTACCCATTAGGTTGCTTCCATATGTTGGCTACTCTGAGTAATGTTGGTACAGGTAT
The DNA here is from genome assembly GCF_002837175.3 of Physeter macrocephalus. Taxonomy (NCBI): domain Eukaryota; kingdom Metazoa; phylum Chordata; class Mammalia; order Artiodactyla; family Physeteridae; genus Physeter; species Physeter macrocephalus. The sequence continues at coordinate 132,702,786 of NC_041224.1, forward strand.
CTTTTCAAATTAGTGTTTTTGTTTTCTCCAGGTAAATACCTAGAAATGAAATTGCTAGATAATATGGCAGTCCTGTTTTTAATTTTTTGAGGAACCTCCATACTGTTTTCCATAGTGGGTGCACCAATTTACAATCCCACCAGCAATAACACAAGGATTCCCTTTTCTCCCACATCCTTGTCAACACTTATTATTTGCTGTCTTCTTAATGCTAGCCATTCTGACAAGTGTGAGGTGAGAGCTCATTGCGGTTTTGATTTGCATTTCCCTTATGATTAGTGATGTTGAGCATTGTTCATGTGTCTACATCTGTGTGTCATCTTTGGAAAAAATGTCTATTCATGTCCTTTGCCCATTTTTTATTGGGGTTTTTTTTTTTTATATTCAGTTGTATGAGTTCTTGGTATATTTTGGATATTAACCCCTTATCAGGATATATCATTTGCAAATATCTTCTCCCATTCAGAAGGCGACCTTTTCATTTTGTTGAGTTTTCTTTGCTACGCAAAAAACTTTTTAGTTTGATGTAGTCCCATTTGTTTATTTTTGCTTTTGTTTCCCTTGCCTGAGGAGACATACAAAAAAATATTGCTAAGACTGATGTCAAAGGCCATACTACGTATGTTCTTTTTCTAGTTTTATGGTTTCAGGTCTTACATTCAAGTGTTTAATCCATTTTGAGTTCTTTTTTGTATATGAGAAAGTAGTCCGGCTTGATACTTTTGCATGTAGCTGTCCAGTTTTCCCAATACCATCTATTGGGAATATACCACTGTATATTCTTGCCTCCTTTGTCATAGATTGCCCATATAAATGTGGGTTTATTTCTGGGCTCCCTATTTTGTTTCATTGATCTATGTGTCTGTGGTAGTGCCAGTACCACACTATTTTGATTACTGTAGCTTTGTGGTATAGTTTGAAATCAGGGAGTCTGCTTCCTCCAGCTCCATTTTTTTCCCTCAAGTTGCTTTGGCTATTTGGGGTCTTTTGTGTTTCCATACAGATTGTAGAATTGTTTGTTCCAGTTCTGTGAAGAATGCCATTGGTATTTTGATAGGGATTGCACTGAATCTGCAGACTGCCTTGGGCAATATGGTCATTTTAACAATATTAATTCTTCCAATCCATGAGCACAGTATATTTTTCCATTTTTTTGTTTTGCTTTGTTTTTGGCTGTGCCATGTGGCATGTGGGATCTTAGTTCCCCGACCAGGGGTCAAACCCATGCCCCCTCCATTGGGAGCACAAAATCTTAACCACTGGACTGCCAGGAACGTCCCTATTCTTTCTGATGCAATTGTAAATGGGATTGTTTTCTTGATTTCCCTGATAGCTCACTTTTAGTGTATAGAAATGCAACAGATTTCTGTATATTAATTTTGTATCCTGCAACTTTACTGAATTCATTTATTAGTTCTAATAGTTGTTTTTTTTTTTTTTACTGCATCTTTAGGATTTTCTATATATACTATCACGTTATATGCAAACAGTGACAGTTTTACTTCTTCTTTTCCAATTTGGACTTTTACTTATGTTTCTTGTCTGACTGCTGTGGCTAGGACTGCCAATACTATACTGAATAAAAGTGGCAAGAGTGAGCAACCTTGTCTTGTTTTTGATCTTAGAGGAGATACTTTTAGCTTTCCACTGTTGAGCATGATGTTGGCTGTAGTTTTGTCATATAGGGTCTTTATTATGTTCGGTATGCTCCCTTTATACACACTTTGATGAGAGTTTTTTTTTTTTTTTTGGTGGTACGCTGGCCTCTCACTGTTGTGGCCTCTCCCGTTGAGGAGCACAGGCTCCGGACGTGCAGGCTCAGCAGCCATCGCTCACGGGCCCAGCCGCTTGGCGGCACGTGGGATCTTCCCGGACTGGGGCGCGAACCCGTGTCCCCTGCATTGGCAGGCGGATTCTCAACCACTGCGCCACCAGGGAAGCCCGATGAGAGTTTTTAACATAAATGGATGTTGAACTTTGCCAAAACTTTTTTCTGCATCTACTGAGATGATCATGATTTTTGTTCTCCAATTTGTTAATGTGGTGTCTCACATGGATTGATTTGTGGATACTGAACCATTCTTGTATCCCTGGGATAAATCCCAATTGATCATAGTATTGTATTGTATTACTGTACATTGTATTGTATTATTCTTTTAACATATTGTTGAATTTGATTTGCTCATATTTTGTTGAGGATTTTTACATCTATGTTCATCAGTGATATTGGTCTGTAACTTTCTCTTCTTCTTTTTTTTTTTTTGTGGTGTTCTTGCTGTGGCTAGGACTGCCAATACTATACTGAATAAAAGTGGCAAGAGTGAGCAACCTTGTCTTGTTTTTGATCTTAGAGGAGATACTTTTAGCTTTCCACTGTTGAGCATGATGTTGGCTGTAGTTTTGTCATATAGGGTCTTTATTATGTTCGGTATGCTCCCTTTATACACACTTTGATGAGAGTTTTTTTTTTTTTTTTGGTGGTACGCTGGCCTCTCACTGTTGTGGCCTCTCCCGTTGAGGAGCACAGGCTCCGGACGTGCAGGCTCAGCAGCCATCGCTCACGGGCCCAGCCGCTTGGCGGCACGTGGGATCTTCCCGGACTGGGGCGCGAACCCGTGTCCCCTGCATTGGCAGGCGGATTCTCAACCACTGCGCCACCAGGGAAGCCCGATGAGAGTTTTTAACATAAATGGATGTTGAACTTTGCCAAAACTTTTTTCTGCATCTACTGAGATGATCATGATTTTTGTTCTCCAATTTGTTAATGTGGTGTCTCACATGGATTGATTTGTGGATACTGAACCATTCTTGTATCCCTGGGATAAATCCCAATTGATCATAGTATTGTATTGTATTACTGTACATTGTATTGTATTATTCTTTTAACATATTGTTGAATTTGATTTGCTCATATTTTGTTGAGGATTTTTACATCTATGTTCATCAGTGATATTGGCCTGTAACTTTCTCTTCTTCTTTTTTTTTTTTTTGTGGTGTTCTTGTCTGATTCTAGTATCAGGGTGATGCTGGCCTTGTAGAAAGAGTTCACAAGCATTCCTTCCTCTGCAATTTTCTGGAATAGTTTGAGAAGCATAGCTACTAACTCTACTCTAAAAGTTGGGTAGAATTCACCTGTGAAACTGTCTGGTACTGGACTTTTGTTTGTTGGAAGTTTATTGTATTACTGATTCTATTTCCTTAATGGTAATCCATCTCTTCTTATATTCTATTTCTTCCTGATTCAGTCTTGGGAGTCTGTACATCTCTAGAAATTTATCCATTTCTTCTAAGTTGTCCATTTGATTGGTGTATAATTGTTTGTAGTATTTTCTTATGATTCTCTCGATTATCTGTTGTGTCAGTAGTAACTTCTTTTCATTTATGATTTTATTTGGATCCTCTCTCTTTTCTTCTTGATGAGTCTGGCTAAAGGTTTATCAATTTGTTTATCTTTTCAAAGAAACAGCTCTTAGTTTCATTGTTCTTTTCCATTTTTTTAAAAGTTTCTATTTCAGTTATATCTGCTCTGATCTTTACTATTTCTTTCCCTCTACTAACTTTTGGTTTTGTTTGTTCTTCTTTTTCTAGTTCCTTTAGGTGTATGGTCAGATGTCTGAGATTTTTCTTGTTTCCTGAGGTAGACATCTATCTCTAAAAACTTCCCATTTAGAACTGCTTTTGCTGAATGCCATAGATTTTGGATGGTGGTGTTTCTATTTTCATTTGTCTCCAGTTATTTTTTGATTTCCTCTTTGGTTTCTTCAGTGACCCACTGGTTGGTTAATAGCATATTATTTTGGCTCCACATGTTTGTGTTTTTTGTAGTTTGTTTCTTGTAGTTGATTTCTGGTTTCATACTATTGTGGTCAGAAAAAATGCTTGGTATGATTTCAATCTTAAATTTATTGAGGCTTGTTTTGTGGCTTACCAAGTGATCTATCCTGGAGAAAGTAGCAGTTGAAAGCATATATACTTTGCTGCTTTTGGATAGAATGTTCTATTTTATCTATTAAGTTCATCTGATCTAATGAGTCATTTAAAGCCAGTGTTTCCTTCTTTATGGATCTTCTGTCCATTGATGTAAGTGGTGTATTAAATTCCCCTATTTTTTTTTGTTTGTTTTTTGCTTTTTGTTTTTTTGCGGTACGCGGGCCTCTCACTGTTGTGGCCTCTCCCATTGCGGGGCACAGGCTCCGGGCGCGCAGGCTCAGCGGCCATGGCTCACGGGCCCAGCCGCTCCGCGGCAGGTGGGATCTTCCCGGACCGGGGCACGAACCCGTGTCTCCTGCATCGGCAGGCGGACTCTCAACCACTGCGCCACCAGGGAAGCCCTAAATTCCCCTACTATTATTGTGTTACTGTCAATTTCTCCCTTTATATTTATTAACATTTGCTGTATATATTGAGGTGCTCCTATTGGGTGCATATATATTTACAATTGTTACATCTTCTTGGACTGATCTCTTGATCACTGTGTAATGTCCTTCTTTGCCTCTTGCTACAGTCTTTGTTTTAAAGTCTATTTTGTCTAATATAAGCATTGCTACCCCAGCTTTCTACAGATTTCCATTTGTGTGGAATACCTTTTCCCAACCCTTTACTCAGTCTGTGTGTGTCTTTAGATCTGAAGTGAGTCTCTTGTAGGCAGTGTATATAGGGGTCTTATTTTTGGGTCCATTCATCCATTCTCTGTCTTTTAAAAAAAATTTCTTTAAAAAACTTTAAAAAATTTTATTTATTTTTATTTTTGGCTGCAAGCAGGCTTTCTCTAGTTGTGGCGAGTGGGGGCTACTCTTTGTTGTGGTGCACGGGCTTCTCATTGCAGTGGCTTCTCCTGTTGCACAGCACGGGCTTTAGGTGTGTGGTCTTCAGTAGTTGTGGCACGTGGGCTCAGTAGTTGTGGCTTGCAGGTTCTAGAGCGTAGGCTCAGTAGCTGTGGTGCACAGGCTTAGTTGCTCCTTGGCAAGTGGGATCTTCCTTAACCAGGGCTCGAACCCATGTCCCCTGCATTGGCAGGCGGATTCTTAACCACTGCACCACCAGGGAAGCCCTCAATGTCTTTTGAATGGAGCATTTAGTCCATTTACACTTAAAGTAATTATTGATAGATATGTATGTGCTGCCATCTTGTTAACTGTTTTCTGGTTGTCCTTGTAGTTCTTTTTTGTTCCTTTCTTCTTTTGCACTCTTACCTTGTGATTTAATTAGTAGTGTTATGTTTGGATTCCTTTCACTTTCTTTAGGGTGTATTTATTATAGGTTTTTGGTTTGTGGTTACCATGAGGTTCACAGATAACAACAACAACAACAAAACACACACACAAAATTATTTTAACCTGAGGATCTCTTAAGTTCAAACACATTCTAACAACCCTGAATTTTTAGCCCCTACCTCTGCCTCATGTTTAATGCTTTTGACATCATGTTTTACATCTTTTTTGTTTTGTGTATACCTTAACTATTTACTGTGGATATAGATGATTTTACCACTTTTATCTTTTAACTTTCATACTAGCTTTATGAATGACTGGTCTACTACCTTTACGATATGTTTGCCTTTGCCAGTGAAATTTTTCCATTTGTAATTTTGATATTTCTAATAGTGGTCTTTTCTTTTTCACTTAGAGAAGTCCCTTTAACATTTTTTGAAAGCTGGTTTAGTGGTGTTGAATTTTCTTAGTTTTTGCTTGTCTGTAAAACTCTTTATCTCTCCTTCAAAACTGAATGATAACCTTGCCAAGCAGAGTGTTCTTTGTTGTAGGTTTTCTCCTTTATCACTTTGAATTTAATGTGACACTCCCTTCTGACCTGCAGAGTTTCTGCTGAAAAGTCAGCTGAGAATCTTATGGAAGTTCCCTTGTACATATCTAGTTGCTTTTCTCTTGCTGCTTTTAAGATTCTCTATCTTCAATTTTTGACATTTTTATTATAATACATCTTGGTATGAACCTTGGTTTCTCTTTCTTTTTCCAGGTTAGGAAAGTTTTCAGCTATTATTTCTTCAAATAAGTTCTCTGCTCCTTTCCCTCTTTTCTTCTTCTGGGATCCCTAGAATGTGAATGTTAGTACACTTGATATTGACTCAGGGGTCTCTTAAACCACCCTCATTTTAAAAAATTCTTTTCTTTTTTTCCTCTTCAGCTTGGGTGATTTCCACTACTCAGTCTTCCAGTTCACTGATCCGTTCCTCTATATAACCAAATCTATTATTATTTCTTTCTAGTGTGTTTTTAATTTCAGTTATTGTATTCTTCAGCTCTGTTTGGTTCTTTATATTTTCTAACTCTTTATTAAAATTCTTACTGTGTTCTTCCATCCCTCTCCTGCATTCACTGAGCATCTTTACGATTATTACCTTAAACTCTTTATCAGTAGACTGTGTATCTTCTCTTTGTTTAATTTTTCTTGTGAGGTTTTGTCTTGTTCCTTTGTTTGGAACATAGTCCTCTGCCTCTGTTTGCCTAGTTCTCTGTGTTTATTTGTATTAGGTAGATCAGCTATGTTTCCTGAATTTGGGAGGAGTGGCCTTATGTAAGAGACATCCTATGAGACCCAGCAGCACACCCCTCTGGGCAGCAGAGCTACATGCTCTAGGCATGCCCCCTATGTGGGCTGTGTGGGTCCTTCTGTTGTGGCAAGGCTGACCACTGTGGGTGTGCTGGTGGGTAGGCATGGCCTCTGGCCCAGTTGGTTGTTAGGACCTTACTGGTGCAGGGTCCCAGGGCTGATGCTGGTCTCCTGGTGGGCAGGGCCAGGTTCAAAGGCAGCTAGCTATGGGGACCAGGGAAGCTCGGGGTTGGTGCCAGCACACTGGTGGGCAGATAAGCCCCCAGCACTAACAGGGTAGCAGGAGGACTCCAAAATGGTGCTTGTCAGCACTGATGTCCTAGTGGTAGAAGAAACTCCCAAATACAGCTGTTGCCAGCATCTATATCTTCAGGGGGACTACCAGTTGTCTCCTGCCACTCCAAGAGGTTCTGCAAGATCAGCAGGTGGGTTCCTTTCAAATTACTGGCTCTGTGCTAGGATTTGGACTATGTGAGATTTTGCACATGCCCGGTGAGAGCAGAATCTCTGTTTCCTACAGCCCTCTGGCTCTCTTGTATGCAAGCCCAGGATGACCTTCAAAGCCAGATGTTTTGGGGGCCAATCTTCCCAGTGCAGGACCCCTCAGCTGGGAAGCCCAATACAGGGCTCAGATGCTTTGCTCCTTGGGGAGAACATTTGCAATTGTAATTATCCTCCTGTTTGTGCGTTGCCTACCCAGGGAGGTGGGTCTTGACTATACCATGTCTTCACCTCTCCTACCCATCTCACTGTGGTTCCTTATTTATGTCTTCAGTTGTGGAAAGTCTTTTATGCTAGTCTTCAGGTCATTCTCATAGATAGTTGAAATTTGGTGTGGCCACTGGAGGAGGTGAGCTCAAGGTCTTCAAGGCACCATCTATGCCACATTTCCCAAGAAAGCCTTTCAAGAAGTGTTTCTTTAAGATCAAATCCCTCATTATAATCTAAATCTCACCTTCTCTTTCCTTTTCAAGGACTTTGCCTATTCACCTTGCTTCTTCACTCTTCTATCTCTAACTATTGGATCCTTTTCATAAGCATCCTGTTTAAACTTTTTTGCCCATATAAAAGAAAAATCAATCAATATCCAAAAAATAGAGAGACAGAAGACAGACAAATCCACTGTCAACTCATTTTCCTCCAACTACTGCTCTATCTTATCCCCCTCTTTCACAACTAAATTTCATAAATAAATTTATTTTTCAAACCATTCCAACCTAGCTTTACCTCTAGTATTTTTATATTATCCTTTTTAAAAAATATCTATTTATTAATTTGGCTGCATTCGGTCTTAGTTGCAGCACGCTGGATCTTCATTGCAGCACACACATTCTTTCGTTGCAGCACTCAGGCTTCTATCTAGTTGTGGTGCCCAGGATCCAGAGCACACAGGTTCTCTAGTTGTGGCACATGGGCTCTAAAGCACACAGGTTCAGCAGTTGTGGCATGCAGGCTTAGGTGCCTTGCGGCATGTGGGATCTTAGTTCCCCAACCAGGGATTGAACCCATGTCCCCCGCATTGGAAGGTGGATTCTTAACCACTGGACCACCAGGGAAGTCCCTAAATTATCCCTTTAAAGTAATCAAACACCAACACCTAAATCCAAAGATTTCTTTAATGTAACTTCTAGGCAGTATTCTTGTTGAAACTTTCCTACTGTCTTTTAATGTTCTTTATTAATCCTTTGCCATTTCTCTTAGGGTACCAGATTTTTTAATTTGGGGGAGAAATTTCCCTCAAAAGCTGTCCTAGGCCTTCTTCTCATTCTACATGCTTCCCTTGGATGATCACATTTACTCTTTAAGGTATCAACTACAACCATTATATCTAATAACTCTCAAATTTATATCTCTAGTCCAAACTTTTCTCCCCAAGCCATAACCGCATATCTAACTCCTAATAAGACTTCTCCATTTGGAAATCTGGTGCAACATTAACATTACCATATACAAAACTGAACTCACCTTTCTTCCCAAATCTGATCTTTAGTATTTCTATCTCAACAAGTGGCACTTTTATATCCACCCAGCTGTTCAAGTCAAAATCTGGGAGTAACCCTTTTATCATACCCCTCCCTCATTTCTTTTTTTTTTTTGTGGTATGCGGGCCTCCCTCTGTTGTGGCCTCTCCCGTTGCGGAGCACAGGCTCCGGATGCGCAGGCTCAGCGGCCATGGCTCACGGGCCCAGCCGCTCCGCGGCATGCGGGATCCTCCCAGACCGGGGCGCGAACCCGGTTCCCCTGCATCGGCAGGCGGACGCGCAACCACTGCGCCACCAGGGAAGCCCTGCCCTCCCTCATTTCTACATCCAATCACCAACTCTCTCATATAATTCTTTATTAGTTCACTTTTTCCATCCTTTCCCTACCATCCTATTACAAAACATCAGTATCTCTATCCTGGATAACTTCAACAGTCTCTTAAGAGGACTTTAGGAATGAAAATACCACTCTGAAGTCAGAGATCTTTAAAGAAAAAAAAGGCACATCTGATTACATCACTCCCTTACCCTTTAATGGTTTCTACTGCCCTTAAAGCCCCCAATTTTTTTCATTTGAAATGTCTAGCTTTGTGACCTCATCTCCCACCAAATTCCTTCCTTGTTTTCTGCTCTAACAGACTAACTTTTCTTTAATTCCTCAAGTATACCACACTCTCTCTTATCACTAGGGCTTTCAAACATGCTATTATTCCTTTTGCTCAGAACACTTCTGACTGGTCTTTTCTTTTAATTACTATTTATCTTTCAGGCTTTCATCTTACATATTGCTTCTACAGTGAGTCCTTTCCTCTCCCTAAAATATGCCTGCACAGCACCCTTTCCCATTTTGTAACAGTTATCACGCTTGTAAATTATTTGTTGGTATTTCTAAGTTTCCTTTGAGACCATTCTGTAAGTTCTTTTTTTTTTAAAAATTAATTAATTTATTTTTGGGTGTGTTGGGTCTTTGTTTCTGTGAAAGGGCTTTCTCTAGTTGCGGCGAGCGAGGGCTACTCTTCATCGCGGTGCACGGGCCTCTCACTGTCACGGCCTCTCTTGTTGCGGAGCACAGGCTCCAGATACGCAGGCTCAGTAGTTGTGGCTCACAGGCCTAGTTGCTCCGCGGCATGTGGGATCTTCCGAGACCAAGGCTCGAACCCGTGTCCCCTGCATTGGCAGGCAGATTCTCAACCACTGTGCCACCAGGGAAGCCCCCCTGTAAGTTCTTTGAAGATTGAGATCATGTCAATCTCATCCACTATTGTGTCTCCAACTGCCTGGAACAAGGTTTTGCATTTCAAGGACTAAAAACTATGGCAATATCATCAAACAGAAATAGAGAATTCCAAAGGTAAGAGTGGATTTAGGAAGCCTGGCAAAATTGTGTGGGGAATGAAAGAGGAGTTTGGTTATTTACATAACCAGTGAAACACTAATTGAGGAATCAAGTAATATCTAATGCTTCATTTAAACTAAAACAATTTGAACAATTTTGAGTTTTTATGAAATTAAAATCTTATTATTATTACAAGTCTGAAAATGATGGTTTAAGTAAAAAAAAAATCTATGTATGGCTGGTTTATTTAATATTTTCAATTAAAGTTCACTTAACATTCAATAAAATATTCACTGGGTACCTTACGACATGACAAGACTATGTTATATACTAGACAATGATTAATTTACAAAGACTGTTTAATGACTATTTCTATTAAGTACATATATAGAAATGATGGTATATTAACTAAGAGTAGGTTCTAAAGTCAGTTTGCCTGTATCCAAATCCTGGTTCCACTACTTGCTAGGCATATGATCTCAGGCAAATGAAATTACTTCTATTCTTTCTCCTTCATTTCTTATTTGTAAAATGGGGATAGTAATAGTACATATTGCCAAGGACTGTTTTGAGTATTAAATGAGTTAACATGGAAATTATTTAGCCTAACACTTGGTACACGAAGACTACCCAATGAGTGTTAGTAGTTATCATGATACTTATATGATATAATTTGAAACTTAAGTACCTGAAGTAGAAAATTTCCTTCAATAAATAATAACACATAAAGTTTAGTCCTATAGTCTTACCAGAACTGAAGACAGAGGTATAAAGGGATATAAAGGCATAAAGAGAAATGAAGAGACAGAAATAAAAAGGAATCATAAAAGAGAGAAAGAGATACCAGTGAAAAAATACATTTATGCTATATAGAGAGGCATCCCGACAATGGGCAGGAAGTCCCTCATTCCTGATTTACAAGTTGTGTTGTTAAATATATTCAAAATAATTCTACATATTTTCAGAGAAGACAAGCATAGTTATGAATAGCTCTATATGTAATTACATAAATAATAGTTTTGAATAAGTATTAGAAAATAGCTTTTTCTATGGGAACCTCAGCTTAATTTAAAAAAATGATTTGTATTCTGTTTATGATCTGTGTAACAGAGAAACTAAAAAAAGATGACCACATGGATTTCTAGGGAGTCTCTTTTGTGAAAAATAATATGCACATGTGCTCTGGCTAAACTTTTGTTCTCCTAGTGCAAAGCAATGCTCCTAAAACCTGTATTGTCTTGGAAAAGATCAAACTCTCACTACAGAAGCTGAGGTCTAGGGAGGAAACACGTGTGGATTTCGGGAGGAAAAGGCACAGATGTGATTCTAATTGTAGATACCTCTTAATAACTTTAAGCAAACCAACTAAGAAAACAAAATGTTATAGTGCTAAGAAGAACAGTAATCCTAGTTCCTTCCCAAAACTAGGATTAAGAAAAGTATCAATTGGTAATTATGAGCAGGACAAGTGTAGTTGACATTGCTAATTAATCTTTGTTACTAAATCTATTTTAACTAACTTAAAAGAGTGAATTAAAAAACAAAGTCTAAGGCCACATTAAACATTTATTTTCATATATTAGACTGCAAGCATTCCTTACCTCAAAGTCATCATCATCTCCTTCAGTGTAATGTGCATGGTTGTCTGGATTATTCACTTTGTCCAACAGTTCAACTGCTAGGGCCCTAGAGAGACCTGGCTGTCCTACAAATGTATGCTAAGTAAAAACAAAACAAAACAAAACTTCATGAGTATGCTTTTATATCTATGGCTCATAGAAATTGCTATTTGTTCTTTTCCATTCAGTAACTATCAGAGACAAGCATATGGAAGCCTACTAATGCAAATAAATTAGAGAATGTATTAGTAAAAATATTATTCAGAGAATTCATAATTATATATTATAAAGCTAAAGAACCATTGTGAGATAAATTTATAACATGAATAATTTCTCTATTTGAAGTTAACCAATCCACGTTAGGTTGTCAAATTACAACCTTGGCTATAACAATGACATTTATTATGCATGTCATTATAATAATATGCAAATGAATACTGAGGTACAGGTCCATATCACAATAAGAAAAAAGCATCTATGTTTGCATATATTTAATTCAATAAAATTATGTTAATATAGAAAGGTACATAATTAAATTTTATAACATTTAAATAAAGTTTTCTTAGATTGTTATAATCAACTTTTTCTAATATAAAAGTATTTTATAAAGATATGCACACATAAGAGCATTCTATAAATTTACATAAGAAGCCAAGAAAAGCAATTAATTAATTTTTTAAACATCTTTATTAGAGTATAATTGTTTTACAATGGTATGTTAGATTCTGCTATACAACAGTGATTCTGCTATACATATACATATATTCCCATATCTCCTCCCTCTTGCATCTCCCTCCCACCCTCCCTATCTCACCCCTCTATGTGGACACAAAGCACTGAGCTGGTCTCCCTGTGCTATGTGGCTAAAGCAATTAATTTTAGATGAAAGCAACATTTTTAAGAGTTTTCTCCAAGGAAGGGGTTGGCAAACTACCATCCATGGGCAAAATCTGGTGCACTGCCTCCTTCTGTAAATAAAGTTTTATCGGGTGTTAAAGCCATACCCTTCATGTATACTCTCTATGGCTGCTTTTGTGCTACCACGGCACAACTGAGGAGATGCAGCATAGACTGTAAGGCCCACAAAGCCTAAAATATATACTACTTGGCTCATTACAGAATGTTTGCTGACCCCTGCTGTAAGAGATCACTAACATTTTTATATTAAAAATCTAAATACTATTGTTCCAGTGATATGTCTAATTACTGCATGACTACAGAAAATATCCCTATAAATTCAATGACTTACAGTCAGAAGTCTTTCAGCGGTTGGTCTTTTTTTGGGGTTTTTGGTTAGTGCTATTTTGACAAAATTATGGAATGTTGATGACCTTCAAATAAAAAGAGACACGTACAAAAATATTTCACTAATATTAGTTCTTTGGTGTTACTAAATTAACTTACAAGCAGTTAGAAAGACTGAAACACATGATTTTTTTTCTTTGGCCTCTTAGCTCTATATAAGCCAAAAAACTAAACCCAAAGCACAGTATATTCCTTGGAGAATATACCAGCTTCATCTCTTAAGTAAAATGCAATGAGTTAACAGAACACTAATATATAATCTCTAAAACATACACTAAAAACTAGAAATGGGTAGGTGTGTCATCTATAAGGTTTATAACCTTGTGTTCTAGGTACCACTTAGGAGTCAAAATGACCTTTTCTCATTGCCTAATTTATACAGTATGTAAATGTTTCGTTATATCTAAATTGTTGGGTGGCATGAGGTAGGGTGAGTAATGTAAGAGACTGTTTAAACCCTTAAAAAGTCACTGAATTTCTCAGGAACATGGTCAAAGAAGAGGGAGCGATCTTTGTAAACAGATGAGTTTTCCTGCTACCTGTATTGATGAAATGGGAAAGGAAGAAGATATAAAGTAAAGGAATCTGGGAATTCCCTGGCGGTCCAGTGGTTAGGACTTGGCGCTTTCACTGTCGTGGGCCCGGGTTTGATCCCTGGTCGGGAAACAAAGATCCCGCAGGCTGAGTGGCCAAAAAATTAATTAATTAATTAAGGGAATCATATTTTGATTATGAACTAAAGGCAAAGAGAGGTACTGCCGAGATTCCACTGGAGGAGGGACTGGGCAAGAACCAAAGAGAATAACCTAATCATTACCAATGACAGCAACGACACAGCAGTTCTCTTCAGAGAAATCAAATCACTACATTACATTTGGTAGCTTGTGGCACACATATCATGGAGTGAGAAGGTACCTGAGACTGGCAAAAGTACTCCAATGGTAATGACTGTTCTGGAATCTGACTACGAACGCAGCTGTTTTAGCTAACAGTCATTCATTCCTGAATGAATATTCAGTCATTCCTGCCACAAAGTCCTCCAGTTCCAGGTGTTTAGGAACTTAGGCTAACAACGAATAGGAAGAAACCCACATCAAAACAAAGGAATACAGCTAGCAGCAGGATATAAACTCCTTTACTTCTACAGTGTGATTTGCCTTTCATTCCTGGCATTATCCCCAGAATGGCCTGGCTCCTAAATAATACTATGTACATACAGACAGGCTAATAAAAAAGTGGTTTAGAACTTGTACTGGGGACAGGCCTCTTAGAATCGGAAATAAGATATGGACCGTCTCCCCAGAAAAAATGAATACACATAAAGAATTCTGGGGGCTCATGGATTTCCCAAGATCTCCCAAGAGATTCATGTAATCTAGATGAAGAATTACTGAATTTAAGAATTTGGAAACTTTTATTTCCACAGTTTCTTTTATTAAATGTATGGAAAGACATTATCAGAAAAACAATTTTCAGTTTTTCCTATCTAATTGAAGACGTCCTTACAGACTGTAATAGGCAAACTGCTTTACTTTGTACGAGAAACAAAAGATTAGGATGCAAATAAGTAATAACCTTTTGAATGTTAGGGAAAGAACTAGAGAAAAGCCAGTAGGGATTGATCTTAAATGTCACTGTATCTGGGAAACCTTCTCCTATTACTTCTCATGGAAGTCAACATGTAATTAATGGAAGTAAAGGAATACAGGGCAAAATATGAATCTCCAAAATCTTAATATATTCATTTCAAATCATTTCCTCACCACACCTCCTATGCAAGCTGCCAAAAACTAATAAAATGCTCAGAGTTTTATGAGAGAAGTACATTATAAAGGAACACTGACCAGAAAATAAACCTAGATCCTTGCAATAGCTCAGCAAGTAAATTAGATGTATAACTTCAGGGAAACTGTTTAATGCCTCTGGGTTTCAGTTTCACCACTTTTAAAATAAGGGAATTGAACCTCTGTCCCTTTCAGCCATAAAATGCTATAAATCTATATATATTCTATAACTCACCATTTTGTTTTGTCCTTTAGTTTCGGAGGCTGAAAATTACTTTTTGACATTAAGAAGAGGGCCCTGGAATAAAAATTTCAGTTAAAGAGCAATACAAAATACTTTTATTATTACATTTAATAATCAGAATCATATTCTATAATGAATGTATGCAAGATTACTACATATGTAGGTACTCATGACAACTGATATGGAATATGGAAATTAATATTTTATATTTTGGATACCCTATGAAAAATTTCTCCTGGTTACAGAGAGGATCTTTAAGTTTCCAACAAGCTCTTATTCACATGGCAAAGCACCAAATGTTTGAGAAGGTTTTTATTACCATACCATTACATATATAACTAGTGTTATATCTTAAGCACAAGTGTATATAATTGTGTATCATTCTGTAACACACAGAGATGATATGCTACTCTAACATTAGGTAGTATGTTTAACCAAAGATTAGCCTCTACAATTATTTTGGGTGAATAGGCAAATTATACCCACTTCCTAGTCTGTCCCCTTTTGGACAATAATTTTCCACATTCTCTTGTTAGGAATGATACAGAAATCAACCTACAAGAGGACTTTCCTTCTCGATAAATTTACCTTTGACCAATTTTTTTAATGGACTATGGGGCTAGATGGATGGAGGATTTAAGAAGGAAGTTTTATTTCAGTATTTCCTACAAAACCCCATATTTCTAAGTAAACTCCTTAGTCTTTTGTTTTAAATACCAAAGATATTTTCTCTTTTTTAAAATTAAATGATTCATATATAAAGGAAAACCTTAAAAGAAAAAAGTCTGATTCCTCCCACCTAAAGACATAATTTAAAATGTTCTGCTTTTCTTTTCAGTCTTTATCTAAATATTAACCAATTACTAAATTATTATAATTATAATAGGTAATATCATGTTCTGCTTTTTTCACTAATAATCAATTTTCCATGTTGCTTTGGTTTATATATATATATATATATATATATATATATATTAGCTGCCCTTAACTGCTAAATATTTTGCTTAACAATTCACCAACGAATGGACATTTAGATTTTTCCCTGTAATCCCTAAATGAATAATTCTTAGCTTTTTCTTTTCTTGAATTATTTCCTAAGTATAACGTTCCCAATAGTGGAATCAGTGCAACATTTTTATTGCCTATAACAAATAACATCTAAATTATTTTCCTAAAGGCCTGTACTTAACAGCATTTCAGCTAAAAGCAGATATCTTTTAACTTATATATCTTTAGGTACTTGTGAGGTTAAATAGTTTTCCATGTTTCTTTAGTATCTGGTACTTGCTCATACACAATTTATCTTTTGCTCTTAGAGTCTTTGAATGAGTTATCTATGTAATATATAGTAATCTGCTGTCTATCATATGTTAGGAAAATACTCTATTTTGTTGATTTTCTTTTTAACTTTATACTATTTACATTAAAAGTTTAAATTTTAGCCCAATTTATTTTTTCCTTTAAAATATTAAAAACCCCTTCACAGTCTCTCAAATATTTTTTTCTGAGATAATATACTCTAAAATATAAATGATTATACTAAGCATCTACCTGCTCCTTATCCCTAGACAAAGTAAAAAGAAACAAAATCAAATGAGAATAGAAAAAAACCCTCATTTGCATTCTATCATCTGTTTATAGATCCACTTAGGACAAAATAAAACATTTTTAATTAATAGAAGAATAAACAAAGACTTTAAAAAGACTTTTTAATGATAACTGCTATATCCTAGTATGATTTTTAAAGGAAATTTGTTTTACGCTTCAGACAGTATAGATGATTCACTCTATGTTGTCTTAGAAGTAGCAATACAAGAGAGATAAGGTTTTAGATGAGATTATCCCTAAGTACCTCAGAACACTTTCACTATTTCAACATACTTTAAAATGAGCTTGGAATACCCAAGTTATGAGTATTTCACTCTCCCTGAAGACCTTACTAGTAACTGCATAATTGTAAATACTGAGAACACCTCATGGGATGAAGATCAAACATAGGTGGCTGAAGTTCTCCAAGTTCAATTGCTGTTATTCCTACTGCCCAGATATCACAGAGTTGGTTGTAGCCACCATTCTTTTCTACTGCCGCAACTTCTGGGGCCATCCTAGAAGGAATCAATTAATATAACATTTTTATTTTTAAAAAATGATATGAAATCTGTTCTTTGTTATATTCACTAGACTTCTTGGAGGGAAAGAGGCTGAGAGGCATTTACTAGGAAAGAAGAAACTTTACTAGAAAAGACTTAATATAAGACCACATATATACACACATACACACACTCTTTAAAACTTATTATTTAAAAATCTTGAATCTTCTCTGAATACTGTTGCTCTGAGGAAAAACTGTGTTGTCTTACTTTAGTTTCTGTTTTGTGAATCTTGTTTTATAACATGGGAAAAGAAAAACACCTAAATCTCTGTGAAGGTCAGAGAAAAGCTCCTAAAGGAGGAGAGATTTGTAGAATGAATTAGTAGGGAGCTAAGGGGGCTTGAGGAACCTGGACATTTTAGTCAGAGGAAACAAGTACAAATGCAGGGGGATAGGAGAGCACAGAATACCTGGAAAAGTGATAGGACAGTGCTACTCAATATATGATCTACAGACAGGTATAGGGCCATAAACAGCTTGTTATCGGTCTGTGATAAGTGCAGAAACTGAGAGTAGGTATTCTCATCCAGATAAATGATCATTTTTTTAGTAATTTATTTTTAATTTATTTTATAAATGTGTTAGTCTGTGATGGACAGAAAATGAAAAAAAATAAAACAAGGTCATTCATCACAGTTTGAGAGGGTCTAGAACATATTTGGAAAATAAACCTCAGAGACAGAGGCTAGATAATGAATGGTCTACTGATTATATAAGGAAGTTTAGACTTTACTGTAAAAATGAAAGATTTAATTATGATATAAAACTCATGGCAACATGAAGGATAGTGTGAGAAAAGGTGAAACCAGAATCAGGTAGATGAGTTAGAAGACTATCTGAAAAACACAAGGGAAAAATAAAGGACTTTTCAAAGGCAGTGGCAGGGGGCATAGAATGAAAGGGGCTGACTGAAGAGATTGATTTGAGTATAAAATGCTTGTAGATACTGAAGTAGTGCTATTATCAAACAACTGTTGAGTATATATAAGACTGAAGGTCAACTGAGTAGCTGAGTTGGAGTTATCTATTTGGGAGTCAATGGTGTATGATGATGGCATCTGAAGTTATAAAGCATAGATGATATTGCTCAGGGGAAATACTCTTTTATTTTTTGAATGTTTATAATTTTTAAATTATTTTTTATTTATGTTGAATATCCACAAGGTAGAAGTTGTTTTTATGTGCACTTAGGTTACACAAACTTATATAACACAATGTCTCTCAACTTAAGTGTGGTTAAGGATATAAAACACCTATACCAAAAATGCAACATGTAGATGTACATGCTACATGCAAGTACTACATACATAATAATGGGTATAGGATTAAAGAGAAGAAAATGATCACCATGGAACAAGATGATTACAGGCAAGTTTCACAGAGTAAGGAAGTTGAGCCAGAATCCAGAGAAAACATATAGATTTCATCTCCTGTGCCCACTAGAATCAGTGGTGGCTAACTGAGCGCCAAATTGACCAGGACTGTTGTCAACAGTCATGAGCCTATCCACTGACCATTCACCTTTTACAACATGATTTTTAATATCAGCAACTTATCCCATTGACTTGAATGACTGTACATAATTTCCTTTTAATTCCTGTTACATATGCATACTTTCTCTCAATTTTTCATTATTAAAGTAATGTGATAAAGCTTCTCATATATCAATTTATGCCTCTCTGATAAATTACTACAAGCAGAATTGAGACTAAAGAACATAAACATTGCTTAAGGTTTTTGAAAAATATTACTGCCAAATTATCCTTCAAAACTGTTCTACTTACTTCCACTTTCACTGTCAAATATTCAGTGACAGTCAGAGGTATTACCCATGATTCCAAATATTTTTTAATTTGATAGAAAAGAATATCATTGTTTATTTAATGTACAGTTTTGGTCATCATTGGGGGAAACAATTTTCATATTTTATGAGATTTCATATATTTTAATAACGGCTTCTAATTAGCAGAAACATTCTTTTTATTGAATTGTTAAGAACATATATTAACGATATTAAAACCTAATTTGTCATATTTTATTTCTTGATTTGTTACTTGCCTTTTACTTTTGTTTAAGCTGGTAGACATATAGAAGCTTTAAATTTTCATGTAGTTAAATCTATCAAATAAATCTAGCAATGTTTTATACTTTTATGCCAAGAAAGGCTTACTCAACTCTTGAAGCAGTCAGTCACTGACAGTTCTTTTGGTTTCATCTTTAACTATTTCCATACACAACTTTTGAAAATCGAAGTGAGGATTTTTATTGTATAATTTGTGAATTTTATTTTTAAAGAAAAAGTATTAGCAATGTGAGTTTTAAAACTTTATATAGGGTTTCCCTGATGGCACAGTGGTTAAGAGTCCGCCTGCCAATGCAGGGGACACCGGTGCGAGCCCTGGTCCGGGAAGATCCCACATTCCGCGAAGCAACTGAGCATGTGCGCCACAACTACTGAGCCTGCACTCCAGAGCCCATGAGCCACAACTACTGAGCCCGCGTGCTCCAACTACTGAAGCGCGTGTGCCTAGAGCCCGTGCTCCGCAACAAGAGAAGCCACAGCAATGAGAGGCTCATGCACCGCAACGAAGAGTAGCTCCAGCTTGCCACAACTAGAGAAAGCCCACGCGCAGCAACAAAGACCCAATGCAGCCCCCAAAAAATGAAACAAAAAACCTTTATATAAAAACTTGCTAATGAGATAAAAAGACTGAACACATCAAATCTAGTATAAATATCATCCCTGATCAGTAACTCTTTGAGGTTCCATCTACAATTTATTTTGGCGTTAGGTATGAAGTATGGAGCTACTTTAAAATTCTTTCCAAATAATAAATTATCCAAGCACTGTATATTAAAGAATCCAATCTTTCACATAAACTTTAAATGTCACTTTATATAATACTCATTAAATTATTTTACACATTAAGGTTTATTACTAGGCTTTTTATTATATTTCAATTATCTAACTTCATTAATGAAAGCAGTGTTTTAGAAAGATTATTTTGTTAGTAATTGGTAGGATGCATTAGAAGTAGGGTGGCTGGTGAGGACTAATGGTAGTGGAGGATGCATGAGTTTTAACAAGAAAGTGAAGTCCTAGATTAAAACAGAAGCAATACCAAAGAAAGGGTAATAAAATGACAAAAGATTATAGTACAAGTTTCTTTTGAAAATCTCCTACCTATGAGTCCTCTCAACACAATATCCGAGGGACAGTAGGAATTATTAGCACTTTAACACAGGGAAAGCTGGACAATGGAAATGAGTATCAAAATTCCCTAACCCAATCAGACCTATGATAGTGTCAAGGAGCATTCAAGTCTCCAGACTCCAGTCAAGTATGAATTGTATTACTAAGCAACAATGCTGATCACTAACCTTGAAGAAATAAAAATGCACAAAATGCAATTATAATAATATCTTACCAATAAGGGGTGCCAATGAAAGATTTTCTCTTGGCAATGGTAGCTGTTATTTTTGCAGCCACACCAAAGTCAGCTGGTGGGGAAAAAAACAGAACAGAAAATTTGGTTTTCAATAAAACCACCACCATTTCTATATTTTATACTCAGGGATGCCATTATTAATAATTCAGATAGTAATACTAAAGAAATATATATATATTGAATACCTAAATCTCTTCTTGCTTAGTTCAAAACATAATCATTAAAAGAAAATAACTTACTGGTACTTTATTAGAATGAAAACATACTTTATTAAGAACACAGATAATAAAAAAATTTCCATTACAAGTACCTTGAGTTAAGTTGGAAAAAAAAAAAATCCACCTGGATTGCTTTTATTCTAACACAACCAGGTTAGAATTTTGGTGCTATTTTTAAAAGTCCCTTTTTCTATGTATAAACTTCTTTTATTGCTGTTAAACATGGTTGTAAAAAAGTAAAGACTCACATAGTTCATTTTTGTCACTTAACACATTAGGGGATTTTACTCTTATTCTTCTTAACTATTAATTTTGATGACTGAATAATGTTCCATAAGTTGATTTATCACAGTTTAACAGTTTTTCTACTGTTAGACCTATGTTTCCATTTTTTCCCTATTATAATGTTATGATTAATACTTTAGCGAATATGGATTTTTTATCTTTAGGATTAACTTCCTTAAATTGAATAAAGTAAAATTACTGGGTCAAAAGATGAACATTATTGTGGCTCTTCATGTGAATATTAAATTTGTATAATGTTATTCTCATTTAAAATTATACTAAAATTTTTTGAAAAAAAATTTTAGGAATTTGAAATAACATACCTAATTTTACATCACCATGATCTGTCAATAAAATATTTGCACCCTAAAACAAAAATACAAATACCATTAAATTAGCATCATAAAATTCCTTTCAATAAAATTATCAATTTAAACATATTGAATTTATTATTATTATTATTCTTTTATTGAAGTGTAGTTGATTTACAGTGTTGTGCTAATCCCTGCTGTATAGCAGAGTGACTCAGTTATACACATAGAGACATTCTTTTTTTTAATATTCTTTTCCATTATGGTTTATCTTAGGATATTGAATATAGTTCCCTGTGCTATACAGTAGAACCTTGTTTATCCATCCTATATATAATAGTTTGCATCTGCTAATCCCAAACTCCCAGTCCTCCCCCCACACCCCCTCCCCCTAGGCAACCACAGGTCTGTTCTCTATGCCTTTGAGTCTTAAACATATTGAGTTTAAATTGAGTTAAATAAACTTACCTTGATATCTCTATGCATTTTGCCTTTAGTATGCAAATAGGCAAGACCCTGAAGTTAAAAAAAAAAAAAGTATGCATTAGCAAAACTACAAACTTCACAACTAAATTTCTACTTAAAGATCTTATTGAATAAGAAAAACTAGAATGTCCTTTATTTGAGGGGAAAAAACCTAGATGTGTTTCTTCTTATTAATCAATGTTTACTGTATTTTAAGACTTTTGAATTCATTTTCTGATAAAAATCAGAAATATTTTACTATAACACCCGTCACCACAATCAAGATAATGAACATATTCATCACTCCCAAAAGTTCCTCCCACACATAAACACTGATATACTTTGTTGCTATAAATACTTCCAAAATTTTCTAGAGTTTTACGTAAATGGAATCATACAGTATATTCTTTTTTATCTGGCTTCTTTCATTCACAGTAATTAATCTGACATTCCTTGTTAATGTGTTATCAATATTTCATTCTTTTTTATTACTAAGTAGCATTCCACTGTACAGATATTACAGAATTTGTTTATTTATTCACCTGTTGATAGACATTTGGGTTGCTGGATTGTTTCCAGCTTTTGGCTATTATATGTAAACCTGCTTTGAAGATTTATGTCAAGTATTTGTATGCTTTTTCCCTCTTGAGTAAATACCTAGGAGTATAATGGCTGGATCAGATGGTGGTACAAGTTTAAACTTTTAGGCAACTGCCAAACTGTCTTCCAAAGCAGCTGTACCGTTTTACACTGAAACTAGCAGTGTATGAGAGTTCCAGTTAATCCACATTCTCACCAACCTTCCAAAGGTCAGTCTTTTTAATTTTAGCCATTCTAACTGGTGTGTAGTGGTATCTCATTGTAGTTTTAATTCACACTTTTCTAATAACTAATGATATTGAGCATCTTTTCCATGTCCTTATTTGCCATCTATACAGCTTCTTTTGTCCATTTGTTTATTTGGTGGTTGTTTTCCTATTATTGAGTTTTGAGAGTTCTTTATATACTCTGGATACAAGTCCTTAATCAGATTTATACTTTGCAAATATCTTCCTCTGGCCTGTAGCTTGTCTTTTTATTCTCTTAACAGTGTGTCTTGAAAAGCAGAAGTTTTAAATTTTGACAAAGTCAAACTTGCCAAGTTTTTCTTTTATGGATCATGCTTTTTGTATTATGTCCGAAAAGGCTTTTATTAACTCAAGATTGCAAAATTTTCTGTTTTCTTCTAGAAGTTCTAGTTTGAGGTTTTATATTTAGATCTAAGTGATTACTATTGAGTTAATTTTTACACATGGTATGAAACGTGGTTCAAAGTTCATGTGTCTGTATATGGATGTTCAATTATTCCAGAACCATTTATTGAAAAACCTATCCTTTCTCCTTTGAACTGCTTTTTCACCTTTGTCAAAAATCAGTAGCCATATATACGTGGAATTACTTCTGGTCTTTCTATTCTGCTCCACTGAACTACTTATCTACCCTTATGCCAATGCTCACTACTATGCTTTGTTAGTGTAGTTTTATAAGTCTTGAAATTGCTCCTGTTGGCCCTCAAATTTTTTTGTTCTTTTTCACAATTGTTTGACTATTCCAGTTCCTTTGGGTTTCTGTAGGAATTTTAGAATCAGCTTGTCAATTTCTACGGGGGGGAAAAAAAAGCTTCCTTTGATTTTGATTGGAACTGCGTTGAATCTATACGTCAATTTGGGGAGAACTGATATCTTAACTGTACTGAACTTTCTGATCCATGAATATAGGAATACTACAGATAGCAAAGCTCTCAGTTTACGTAGGTCTTCTTTAATTTCTCTAAGCAGTTTTATAGTTTTTAGTATATAGGTATTTATGCATCTTTGTCATATATATCCCTAAGAATGTCATATTTTTGTTATTATAAATTGTATTTTTTATTTTAATTTCTGATTGTTGCTAGTGTACGAAAATCCAATTGATTTTGTATATTGATCTTGAATCTTGCAACCTTCCTAGTCTCACTCACTAGTTTTAGTAGATACTTTGTAGATTCTATTCCATTTTCTACAAAGATGGTTATGTGGTCTGTGAATAAAGACAGTTTTAAATCTTATTTTCTAGTCTAGATGCCTTTTATTTCATTGCTTTTGCTTTTTGTCCTGGCTAAACCTCCTAGTTTATGTTAAAAAGAAGTGGTGAAAGCAGACATCTTTGCTTTGTTTGACTGACCTTTGTGGGAAAGCATCTAGTCTTTTACCATTAAATATGATTTAGTCATAGGTTTGTCACAGGTGCTCTTTAGCAGGCCGAATTAGTTCCTTTCTTTTCTCAGTATGCTAAGAATTTTTATCAGAATTAAATGTTGGGTTTAGCTAAATGTGTTTTTCTGTGTCTATTTAGATGATCACATGGTTTTGCTTCTCTTTTTGTTTGCTAATATAATCAATTACTTGAAATGATTTTTGAATATTAAATCAACACTGCCTTCTAGGATAAACCTCACTTGTTTATGATGTATTACCTTTTTTATATATTGTTGGATTACCTTTGCTAACCTTTTATTTTCCTTTTTAATTTTTGTATCTATTAAACGTTCATGAAGGATATTAGTTCACAGTTTTATTCTTTTGTAAAGTCTGATTTTGGTTTCAGAGCAAAATGCTGACCCATAAGATGATCTGGGAGGCATTCTCTACTCTTCAATTTTCTAGAAGAGTCTGTGTTGAACTGGCATTATTTTTTCCTTAAATGTTTGGTAGAATTCATCCATGATATCATCTGGCTTGGACTGTTCTTTGTGGGAATAGATAGAGGACTATTCAGATGATTTCTAATTGAGCTATGATAGTTTGTGCCTTTCAAAGACACTGTCCATTTCCATTTCATCTAAACTGCAGGTTTTTTTGGTATAAAGTTGTTCCTTGGCTACTGAATATTCTTGTCATCCTTTTAATATCTGTAGATTCTGTCATAATGTCCCCCCATTCATTCCAAATACTGGTACCTTGCATCTTCTTTTTATTTTTCCTGATAATCTGGTTTATCAATTTTATTGATTTTCTTAAAGAATGAGATTTTGGTTTCATTGATCTTTCTCGTATTATTCTTTCTATTTCACGGATTTCCACCGTGATCTTTATTGTTTCCTTCCTCTGCTTACTCTGGCTTTAATTTGATCACCTTTTTCTAGTTTCTTAAGGTGGAAGTTGAGGATTTTGTTCTGTGAGTTCAACTTTTTTAGATTCTACATATAACTGAGATTCTAAATACAAATATTCGTTTTTCTGTGCCTGGCTCATTTCACTTAGCATAATATCCTCCAGGTTCATCTGTGTTGTAATAAATGACAGGATTTCTTTTTTATGGCTGAATAATACTCCACTGTATTTATAAACCATGACTCTTTATCCATTCACCGGTTGACAGACATTAGATGTGGAACTTTGTCAGCATAACAGAATTTTTAAATTGGAACTAATATCTTGGAGGTCATCCCTTCTAGAGCCTCATTTTATACTTGGGGAACTACAACCATAGATGAGATCATGGTCATATACCAGGGCCAGACTGCAAACACAAGTTTTTGTTTTGTTTTCTACCTCCATTCAGTACTCTGTCCATTACTTAAAGAGGCAGTGACCTTTGGAAATTAAAACATAAAGAACACTCATCTGTCAACAATTTTCTGCTCTGAGTGCATGATTAGGTTTCTATTTTATATGGATAAAAAAAAGCAGATTTCTTTGTTATGTAAATATTACAGAAATAGAAATTATTTATATATATGTTTACTTTCATATATCTAACAATAAAATTTTAAAGCATGTGGAAACCAACTCTTTTGGAAATGACTAGAACTTTCTCTTAAATCAGGTCAAATTCCCAATTTCTAAAATATGGAAGAATAACATATAGAACATCAACTTCACTTCTAAACAAATTACACAATCTAGGAAATGTAGAGATAGAAGCATCAATTAACAAGTATCAGTTGTGAATTGCCAAAATAAAAAACACAGTCCCTACTACTTAATCTTGCTTCCTAAATTAAATTCATTAAAGTATATGAACAAAATTATTAACTGCTAATTTTTTCAATCAGTAATCTTTCAAGGAACTAACAAAATAAATTGGAAGAAATGCTGCATACTCTATATACCTATTGAAGATTCATAACCTACTTTAACATACTAAAAGCTCTCACAGGATGTAAAATAAGGAAGTAAAGAAATCTCGACTTAACACTATGTTTAGAAGCTTCTAAAAAGGATTCTGATAACAATAGCACTTATTAATATTACACAGAACAAAGATTTCCAGATAACATTCTGGGTTATTGTTATGCAACTTTACTCTCATTTTGGGAGAAATGGTAAAAGAACTCATGTCTTTTGCAAAAGGATTCCTTTTACTGCCATAAAACTTGAAGGGAAAGCTTAGACAAGTTGTTATAATTGAGAGGTCTGGTGATTCATTCATGAAAAACAATTCACACCTATGGCTTTCCTCAGCTTTGCAGCAATTGAGGGCTAAGCACTACAAAGTAGAACACCAAACATCACCACTGTGTATACCAGCATCAACTTAAATGAATTTCTGGGACTCATTCACAAAAGACATAACTAGGCTTACAGAATTACGAGAGGTTAACAGAAAAATTTGGTTTACTCTTTTTCTTTTGGGCAGATCACCATTTTATCATTTTCAACTGTGAAACTAGAACTGCATTTCTATCTACATAAGCAAACATAGTACCTGTAAAGTTTCTCTGCATACATAGGCTATTTGCAATTCTGATAATGGTCCTGTAACTAGAAAGAAGAAAAGAGACCACATCGTTATACATTTGAATACAACAGATTAAAAACATTTTAAAAATGAGAAACAATTATAAAACTTCTGTATAAATCATTGGGTGACTTCTCCTCATGAGCATATATTATTCTTATAATCAGGAAACCAAAAAAAAGTAAAGTTGAAAATTTTTAAATGTACTTTAAAAATGGAAGATTTAAAACTACAATGAGATATCACCTCACACCAGTCAGAATGGCCATCATTAGAAAGAAACGAAATTGAGTTATTTGTAGTGATGTGGATGGACCTAGAAACTGTCATACATAGAGAAGTAAGTCAGAAAGAGAAAAACAAATATTGTATGCTAACACATATATATGGAATAAAAAAAAATGGTTCTGAAGAACCTAGGGGCAGGACAGGAATTAAGAGGCAGAGGTAGAGAATGGACTCGAGGACACAGGGAGGGGGAAGGGTATGCTGGGATGAAGTGAGAGAGTGGCATGGACATAGATACACTACCAAAAGTAAAACAGATAGCTAGTGGGAAGCAGCCCCATAGCACAGGGAGGTCAGCTCGGTGCTTTGTGACCACCTAGAGGGGTGGGATAGGGAGGGTGGTGAGTCCTCTGCGGGCTGAGCAATTGAGGGCTGTAAGAACCATGAACTTTTTAAAAAAATATATATTCTTTTCCATTATGGTTTATCCCAGGAGATATGGGGATATATGTATACATATAGCTGATTCACTTTGTTATACAGCAGAATCTAACACAACATTGTAAAGCAATTATACTCCAGTAAAGATGTTAAAAAAAAAATGGAAGATTTGTTCCGTAACAACTTTGGACAGTGAAAATATTAAGCACCATAATGTGCAAAGCACAGTACTGGACATCACAGGATGTTCTATACAAAGCAATGGACATGTTCTCAATCCAGAACAATTTTTTAAACAATAAAGCCCCCAAATGAGAAAAACATATATAATTAATTACAGTTACATATACAAGTTAGAGGACCATGAAGGGATCGACTGTTGAAATATACTAAAAGGCATCATATACTTTTTTTAAAAGTCCTGATATTATTTCCTTAGCATAATTCTTTACCATATCTATCGAAACAAGGAGCTTGATCCAATACCTTACCTAAGTATCCAAAAAGCAATTAGGTCACTTCTGACAACCAAATCTCTCCCTATGAAATATAAAATCCTTCTGCAAGTACCCAACTAGGGGCTTTGGAAATATGCCTTCCAATATCATGAAAGAATATTTGAAATAGAGGGTGGTATTTGCTGACAGTGAAATCAAAATCAGATACACTTACATGTAATCTTTACTTAAGAAAATATTTTACTACATATTTTAATCACTGGTTCTCTATACCTACTCAGGAACATAAAATTTTGATTCACAGTAACTTGATAAAATAAGAGTAAAAGAAGGGAAACCACTTTATTAACAGTTATTATAGGTGTAGTTATTCTGGATTACTATGCTATCTAGTATATTATTTACAGGGATGAATACTTTTTAGATTCAATTTAATTCAATAAATAGCAGGTTTAATAATGGAAAGCAGAAATTTCATAAAGAAATAAAATTAATGTCTCAAAACAATTCTTTCAATTTAAAAGGGTAAATAGTAAAAAAATAGAAAATGCCCACTGCATAGTTTTATTAATCCATATCCTTGAGTTCTCATTCTGTGAAAGTGTGGATAAAAATTATAAATATTGATATTAGATAAAAATTCTTCATATAAAAGATCATAATTCTTCATAAAATCATAGAAAATAATTTTATTTTTTAATATTTATTTATTTAGGCTGCACCAGGTCTCAGTTGTGGCACATGTTATCTTTAGTTGCAGCATGCGAGATCTTTTGTTTGTTTGTTTTAGTTGCGGCATGTGGACTTCTTAGTTGCGGCTGTGGGCTTCTTAGTCTCAGCATGCAAGCGGGATCTAGTTCCACAGCCAGGGATCGAACCCGGGCCCCCTGCATTGGGAGCACGGAGTCTTACTCACTGCACTACCAGGGAAGTCCCATAGAGAAGAATTTTAAACCAAGTGGCACAGAGCTGTTTTCTACCAATAATTTTAAAAAATCAACAACAGGGGTAAAATAAAAGAGAATAGTCATTCTAATATAGTATTATAAGGGAAAGTTCAATTCAGAAAGTTGTCTAAATTAACATAATGCTAAACAAAATACTCCAAATTCTTAAAATTATATATTTTTAATACAAAAATATTATAGCAACAACTAAATTGTTTTCCTAGTTAGCAGCTTAAGTTATTATTAAGATAGACATGTAATTTGCTTTATGTGAGAGTCACCCTTTGCATTTCAATTCTAATTTACAAGGAAGTTTAGGCAGTTTTGTCTGTAGATAAAATACTTCCCTAGAGACTACATAACACTTCCTAGAGACTACGTCTGAAAAGTAAAATCTGGATTGTTCAGGTACTCTCTGATTTCTCAGTTCAAGTTCCAGCAATTTAACTGAATAACCAACAAAATATAAAATATAGGTTTCTTTTACGCAATACTCCAGGAGCATGACAGAAGAACAGTAAATCTACCTGTTAGTATCCCTTGTTAACTAGAAATGTCAAATAACAGTCATTAAAGTCAATGTTTTAAAATGTGGAGTCAAATTAACAGTACCATGGTAAATATCTTGAAGTGATCCGCCACCACAGTATTCCATACAAATCCATAGTTTTTCCCGACTAACATGAAAGAGAAAGAAAATTATATTAGTTAGTAATTCTCAACAACTGACATATTTTGAAGGCTGTCACTCTTCAGCACACAAAGGTTTAGGATACACTGCAGGTTTAGGATACATTGCAGGTTTAGGATAGATTGCAACAGGAAATTGCCCTGGAGGTCTTTCAGGATACAGAAAAGCATATTAATTTCAGCTTTGTTCCAACCTTAAATGGTGTAGAATGTGATCAGTTTTATAAGCTAAAACACTTACTTGTAATCATTCATAGTATTTCATTAAGGTTGCCAGATAAGGTATATAAATGCATAAATGAAACTGTCATTATTAATATAAAAGAGTAGACAATAAGAAGACATGAGAAATTTTAGAACTTCAGACAAATAATTTTAAAAATTTATATACAAAACAGCACTTACATGAAAGGGAGGGGGTGTGTGAGCAAAGAAATATGAAATACAAAGACAGAGTAGATGCTTTTGTGTTTTTTACCTGAGATAGCTCCCAAAGTAGGCAACAATGTTGCAATGCTTACATTCTTTAACCATAAATATCTCTTGTTGAATCAAAGAAAAATCATCGCCTGAAAAACAAAATGATAATAACTTGGTCACCATGTTACATTTTGTATCTCTATCTATAAGAAGAAGGAAAACTTTACAATAAGTATCAGAGATGAGGAATTAGATATTCTTAATACTTTAATGGGAATGTATACTGGTACATTCTTTCTATAAATCCAGAAGCCTTAAAATGTATAAAATTCTAGAACTCATAATTTCACTTCAAAATTTATTTTCTTGAGATATGCAGAGATGATATTCTCTATAGTGTTACTTAATAATGAAAGCATGGTAAAATAACTTATGGTAGTCATAGATATTACAACACAGTTAAAATGTTTTGATATGAAAACATGTTCATGATATATTAAGTGAAAAAGGCATATTATATATATATTATATAAGTACATATGTATACAGAAAAAAATGTCTCAAAAACATACACAGTGTTTATGTCTGGGTAGTAAAATTTAAAGTAACTTTGCTTTCTTCTTTTTTGAGTTGTATTTTCCAATATGCCTACCAAAATCCTATTTGGGTTGTTTAACTAGAAAAAGCTATATTAAAATAAAATATTCGTTATTTATGGGAATTTTATGGTTAATATGGGAATACTGCCTAGAATGACACTGTCACCACCAACTTCATTTTGCATAGAAACAGTGTTTTACTCCAGTAAAAGGAGTTTAGAAGTTGATAAAATGATTGCATTTGTATTATGTAAATGCAATATAATGAAGAAGAGCTCGAGGTCTGGGTTAGACATACCTGGATTCAACTGCCGATTCAGCCATTCACTGGCAATGTAACCTTGGGCAAGCTAACTCTTCTGAATCACAGCTGAATCCATTAAAGTATCATCTGAATTCATTCCACCTGTTTGGCTTCCTTATCTACCACTTTCCAGAAACATTCCCTACATTTTGGTAATACCAGTTGCTGGCCATTTTTTTAATAGATTCTCATGCCCCTAAGCTTCTGTTTATGCAAGTCCCTCAGTTGGGAACACTGTGAGAAAGAGTATGTAGTGCATTTAATACAATATTTGACACAGAATAAATACAACAGCAATATTATTATATGTTGGAGGCAAGAAAGACACAAACAAAAGTGTTTCGTGTTAGGACATCACGATATTTTTTATTAGATAGTGTTTTGTAATGGTCTTTTGCAAAACAACATCACGTTTAAAACCAGTGGTGTCCAGATAAGCTCTAGCTCTAACTTAAAGTCATCTTAGAATAACATACAAGGCCAAGAAGGAAAAACTTAGAAATTAGGCCTTAGATAAACAAATAAAATTCTCACACAAATCAGAGATATTTTCCCCTTATATTACAACTTTCAATTCAGAGCCAAAACAAAGCTTTAAATATTTTTCTATGCCATAAAATACCTTTTAAAAAAAAACCAGTCATTACTGATGTGGTTTATACATATATTTAATTTATTTATAATCATTATGGTACTCTTTTCAACAGTCCCTTCAAGTTAACATTAATTGATAATTCAGTTAAATAATTTAGTGTTACCAATTTTAAAGAACTAGATAAATCAAATAAGGGTACAATTTTCTAACAATAAAAATCTGAGTAAAAATCTTTAAAGAAAATTTAGCTTTTATTTGTAAAAATGGGAAAACCTGTATTACACGAATGGTTACATATACCTTAAACATAAGTGCACAGTGGCAACATTTTACTGTTAGAAATTTATTTCAGCAAGCACCAAACAAGAGTTCCTAAAAAGTGAGGAAGAAAATAATTTCTTAATAATCTGCCAATAGGGTCTTCCCTGGTGGCGCAGTGGTTAAGAATCCACCTGCCAATGCAGGGGACAGGGGTTCGAGCCCTGGTCTGGGAAGATCCCACTTGCCATGGAGCAACTAAGCCTGTGTGCCACAACTACTGAGCCTGCGCTCTAGAGCCCGCAAGCCACAACTACTGAGCCCTCATGCCACAAATACTGAGCCCACACGCGTAGAGCCCGCACTCACAACAAAAGAAGCCACCACAATGAGAAGCCCGCGCACCGCAATGAAGAGTAGCCCCCACTCACCACAACTAGAGAAAGCCCGCGTGCAGCAACGAAGACCCAATGCAGCCAAAAATAAATAAATAAATAAATAAATTTTTTTTAAAAAAACAAAAAAACAACCTGTGCCCCCTGCAATGGAAGCGCATAGTCCTAACCTCTGGACTGCCAGGGAATTCCCTACCTAATCACTTTTAAATGTGCACAGAAGTCTTATATCTGAGCTGTGCTGAACAATTCTTCAGTTAAGTCTAAGATTTAGAATATATTTTCTCACAGGAATAAATTCACAAATGGTGCCTAACTTCTTAATGATGTCTAAATTCTTAAACTGACCTGTAAAAAGTCAATAATATGGCTGAATTAAAACTACAAGTAGGGCTTCCCTGGTGGCGCAGTGGTTGAGAGTCCGCCTGCCGATACAGGGGACACGGGTTCATGCCCCGGTCCGGGAAGATCCCACATGCCGCAGAACGGCTGGGCCCGTGAGCCGTGGCCGCTGAGCCTGCATGTCCGGAGCCTGTGCTCCACAACAGGAGAGACCACAACAGTGAGAGGCCCGCGTACTGCGCAAAAAAAAAAAAAAAAAAAAACCGAGTAACAGACACTAATTCTTCAGGAAAATCAGCTGAGTTCCACACCACAACTGTGCTCCCAGTAGTAGCTGTGTGAGGTTTCTGCCAGGAAAGACAGGGTATTGGTGAAACTGAGCGACAGCTTTTTATGACTGTAGCTAGAAGCTAGAATTCACAAGAACAGGTCATTAATAACTCAGATGTTTGGGGACTGTGCCTTCTTTAATATACGTAACTTAGTGAATAAACTTCAGTTTTGAGTATGTTATTCAAATATCTATTTCACAGTATTGTCTTAAGCTTCAATGCAAAGTGGGCAGAATCTTCTATGAACCGAAATTGTACCATGAAGCAGTTTTACATAAAGATAATATTTTGTAGTCCATCCTGAAAGTCAAGTAAGCTAAGTACAGTTATTTATCACAGATATAGCTATTCTTCGATGGCTTACATCAGCCTCATCAAAATTACTTGAAATTTGGATTTATTTCATTCTTCTGATTGGGTGATACCAGATCACTGTTACCTTTCACTGAGATACAGCATAAAATCCACTAAGTTCAGAGGCCTCAGACCTGTAGGTTCCAGCTGTTGTTCATGCATAAATGGGTTTTGAGAAGCTATTTTCTCAAAAAAGAGAAGTTTCATCTTCATACTCCAGCAGTCAACGAGAGTAGTTGAGGAACAGAGCCCCATATCTGCAGTTTGACTATGTACCTGTTATTTTCACCTGAATGCCTTGCTAGCACCTTGAATTTAATACGCCTGAGGGTTCCACATCTTCTCTCAGACACCAATTTTCTCTTTGGACTTTCCTACTTGTGCTAATGGCACTTTTTTCTAAAGGACTAACCACTGCCAGCCTGACCACAGCCCTCCTAAGAGAATCCACCTCCATGCAGCAGGACCTACTGTGTGTGCCTTGTGGTTTTCTACTTGCTGAATGCACTGAGGTGGGACAAGTGATGTTAAAAAATGGGATGAGTCAATCACATTTGGTGTCTTGAAAACCTGAAGCATGGAAAACTGAGTCAGTTGTTAGTTACAGGAGAATCACATTAAAAGTAGAATATTAGAATAAGAGTCCACGAACGACTGTGGCTAAGGTTCCTAGAAATATCCTACTAAAAACCTGGCTGATGAATATGTCCTTATATAGGAAGGGAAAAATCCACCAGAGACAGAATGTGTGGGTGTTTTTGCCCTTCTTCTCTGATAAGGGCAGTTGTGTGTTAGGGAACTCAACCTGAGAGTCCTAGGAAAAAAACAAGTGTCTCCCTTCAGCCAGAAAGGTGATCCATAGGGAAGAAAGAGACACAGTAGCTCTGTGTTTGAGATGGTATAGTGGAACCAGTCCAGATTTTCAGTGCTTTTAAGACTGGCTTGAGCTCTGAGAGGTAGCTGTAAAAAAGAACTGAAAAGTGCAGTATTAGAGAGTTCTATATGGTTTGTTTGTTTGTCTGTTTAGTATATTTGGCTGTGCCGGGTCTTAGCTGCGGCACGCAGGATCTTCGTCACCACATTCGGGATTCTTAGTTGCAGCATTCGGGATCCAGTTCCCTGACCAGCGATCTTACCTGGGCCCCCTGCGTTGGGAGCACAGAGTCTTAACCACTGGACCGGCAGGGAAGTCCCTCTAGATGGTACTGACACAGGGATTTATGTTTTAAATTTTTTTGAAAAAACCACTGTATTAGGGTTTAAGTTTGGCACATTCAGTGATCCCAGCCTTCACCACAGTGTTTCAAGGCTAACACTCAGAGACAGATTTGCTAATAATAAGGGTAACAAGCACTACAAGATTCTGAAGACCAAGTTTTAAAGGTGGACAAACTCTACCGCTGTCCCTTGTTCCTAAGCCATCTCCTGTCTAGCAGCACAAGGCAACCCTCAAGTACAATTTTTAACTGAATAGGAAGCCCATTCCGCAAAACATGCTACTCTATAAGATACGGCCTTAGTATCTGGGGTCACTCTTGAGTCTGGTCTTTGCTTTCAATCTCTTAGCTCTGGATACAATTAGCCAATGCCAACGTTTACTTAGCTACCAGTTGCTTCTGCTACAATCAGTCCACCAAAATAGCGTTAAGTTAGACTCTACTAATGCCACACTTAAGACATTTATAAAAACATAATAAGGAAAAAGTAGAAGTCTTGGAAGGTAAGATTGGAACTGTAGGGCCTTTTGATACTATTGGCAAGTTGACATAAAGGGCTTAAGTGTTCACACTCTGGGAATGAACTGAAGTAAGCTGGTTGCACCCCCCGTGTATAATAAGGGTCCTCTGGATTACACTTGGATTCAATATCCTCTTAAGGCTTTTGGTAATCAAATGGGTCTTAAAAAATAGTACTTGGGAAATGACTAAAAGCAATATGCCTCTCAGATTTTAACAACAACAACAAAAAGGGTCCTAGGTATTAAAAATCTGTGGCAAAATGAAAGGCAGCCATATGATTCATCACATCCCTCCCTGAAACAATATGGTAGTAGATCATGAATTTAATACTGAGGTTAATTAATTAAACCAATATCTATAACTACATAAATAGCTGCTGACCTAGATCAATTTAAAGGGCTTAAAGAATGAGCCACAGTGTGGATGAGTCACTTAGTGCTTCAAACAACAGGGCAGTTCGCAGCAAGAAAAGGACAATCCTAATTTCTGGAATGCCTGGCCCAAGACATAAAGGGAAACGGCATCATTATGAAGCCTAAACCAAAATCAGAAAGTGATCTCTGGAGTTGCTGCATCATAACCCCAGATGACTTTTCAACTACAACCAATTAAAAAAAAAAAAGAAAAGGATCTTGGCAACTGGAAAGCGAGTATCTGGGAGGAGGCTGAATAACTCCCAGGACCCTGGCAAAGTACTTACTACTATGTCCTCCTTTCCAGCAAAAGAGGAACAACTACCTTACTGAGATGTGGCCTATGATTAGAACGCCAACACAGCATGGACTAAAAAATAAACAAAATCAGAGCAAGGAAGAGATTCAATCCAGAAAGAATTGATGATTTCTATGGAATATAGTCAAAGGTAGAGTAGACTTTCTGAACATCCATTTTATGGTTGTTAGCCCAAGAAGAACCAAACATAACAACTGATACCAATGTCATATTCCGGATCTCTGAACTTGGCTATAAGTCTTTGAAAGGAATCCTTTGGACTGCACCAACTAATTTCTAGTACTAGTATTCTCCAACAGACATTTCTAAGCAGTCCATAAAAATAATAAAAAATTATCCTGAGATAACGAAGAATCTTGGAATTTCAAAATCAACTTTCAAAAAGTATTTGACAAATAACCCCACTCTCATACACACCTTCAAAAGCAGGCTAAGAAAAGAGGATGGATGGGTGTTTCATAGTAAAGGAAATATAAATGCCAATAAACTTATAAAGGATGCTTATTCTCAAATTAAAGAAATGCAAATCAAAGCTATTTTCTAATCCCATCAGTTTTGCAGAAGTTTTACAATTCCCAGTAGTATATATTTTGGAGACAGTATTGAGAAACATATTTTCTAATCTGCTTGTGAAAATGAAAAACTGATCATGCTTTTTGGAAGCCATTTGGCACTATTAATCAAACTTCATATACCCAACAATACATACAAAGATGTTCACTGCAACACTGATTCCAACAGCAAAAAAATGTGGAAATCACCTAAATGTACATCGATAAGGGATTAAATGAATGTTACCTCTGTACAACAAAATACTCTGCAGCTATTAACAAGAACAAATAACAGCAATATATGTTAACATGGAAAAATGTTCAAACACTTGTGAAGTGAGTGGACAAAAAAAGAAGTCTGGAGAACAATATATAGAAAACGTCTGGAAGGAAATGGAAAAAAATAGTAGTTACTTCTGTGAAAAGGAATAAAGACTTGCAGCCAGGAGAACTTATTTTCCACTTCAAACCATTCTGTGTTGGTTTGATTTAAAAAACAAAAACACCACAAACAGTACTTTAACAAAACATACTACTCTACTCTGAAAATTTTTCTGTCAACTAGGTCATTTAAATATTTTTTCTTTTTCTAGTAATTACTGAAATACATGGTTAACTATCTACCTCTTATTTTGTGATTTCTATTGGTTCCATATTCTATACTTCTATACCTGTCTTACCTTCTTTTAGATTGAGTTTTTTGTTGTTTGGTTTGTTTTGGTCTTTTTTTTCCCTCCACAACCAGTTTGGAATTGACACCCTCTATCTCTATCCTTCAGAAGTTACCCTAGAAATTTTAATGCACATACTTTCCTTGGCAAAGGTTACGCATAATTCATATCTTTATTCTCCTCTCAAATAATACAATAACCTTAGAATGCATTAACTCTACTACTCCTTCCCAACTCACCTGCTATTGTTGGTCAGAATTTTACTTGTTTTCTAGAACCTCACAAAACATCATCTTCATTTTCATTATTATTTTATATAGGTATATCTTCCTTTTTGAAGATTTACCCATATACTGGGTTGGCCAAAAGGTTCATTCGGTTTCTTCGATAAGATGGCTCTAGTAGCACTCAGTTGTCTCTAACTTCATTCAAAACAATATCGTTAGACTGTATGTGACAGCTGTTGTATCAGTGTGCATTTACAAAAAGACATCAAAATTGGTGAATTTTTGTGTAGCCATTTTAATACTGAAGTTGGAAGAAAAAAAGCAACGTTTCGGCATATCATGCTTTATTATTTCAAGAATGGTAAAAACACAACCAAAGCACACAAAAAAGGTTTGTGCAGTATATGGAGAAAGTGCTGTGACTGAATGAACATGTCAAAAGTGGTTTGTGGGGGAGACCTTCAAGACGGCAGAGGAGTAAGATGTGGAGATCACCTTCCTCCCCACAAATACATCAGAAATACATCTATATGTGGAACAACTCGTACAGAACACCTACTGAACGCTGGCAGAAGACCTCAGACCTCCCAAAAGACAAGAAACTCCCCAGGTACCTTGGCAGGGCACAAGAAAAAAGAAAAAACATAGACAAAACAATAGGGATGGGACCTGCACCTCTGGGAGGGAGCTGTGAAAGAGGAAAAGTTTCCACACACTAGGAAGCCCCTTTATTTGCGGAGACAGGGGGTGGCTGGGGGGGAAGCTTCAGAGCCATGGAGAAGATCGCAGCAACGGGGGTGCAGAGGGCAAAGCGGAGAGATTCCCACACAGAGGATTGGTGCCGACCAGCACTCACCAGCCTGAAAGGCTTGTCTGCTCACCCCCCGGGGGTGGGGGGCGAGGGCTGGGAGCTGAGGCTCTGGCTTCGGAGGTCAGATCCCAGGGAGAGGACTGGGGTTGGCTGCGTGAACACAGCCTGAAGGAGGCTAGTGCGCCACAGCTAGCCAGGAGGGAGTCTGGGAAAATATCTGGACCTGCCTAAGAGGCAAGAAACCATCGTTTCGGGGTGTGCGAGGAGTGGGGATTCAGAGCACCAGAGACGGGCGCGAGCCACGGCTATCAGTGTGGACACCAGAGACGGGCATGAAACGCTAAGGCTGCTGCTGCAGCCACCAAGAAGCCTCTGTGCAAGCACAGGTCACTATCCACGCCTCCCCTCCTGGGAGCCTGGGCAGCCCGCCACTGCCAGGGTCCTATGATAAAGGGACAACTTCCCCAGGAGAACACACGGTGCCCCTCAGGCTGGTGCAACGTCATGCTGGCCTCTGCCACCGTAGGCTCGCCCCGCATTCCGTATCACTCCCTCCCCATGGCCTGAGTGAGCCAGAGCCCCCTAATGAGCTGCTACTTTAACCTGTCCTGTCTGAGCAAAGAACAGACGCCCTCAGGCGACCTACACTCAGAGGCAGGGCCAAATCCAAAGCTGAACCCCAGGAGTTGTGCAAACAAAGAAGAGAAAGGGAAATCTCTCCCAGCAGACTCAGGAGCAGCGGATTAAATCTCCACAATCAACTTGATGTACCGTGCATCTGTGGAATACCTGAATAGACAACGAATCACCCCAAAAGCGAGGTGGTGGACTTTGGGAGCAACGATATATATATATATTTTTTTCCTTTTTCTCTTTTGCTGTGTGGCTGACAGGGTCTAGGTGCTACGGCTGGGTGTCAGGCCTGTGCCTCAGAGGTGGGAGAGTCGAGTTCAGGACACTGGTCCACCAGAGACCTCCAAGCTCTACATAATATCAAAAGGAGAAAGCTCTCCCAGAGATCTCCATCTCAACACTAAGACCCAGCTCCACTCAATGACCAGCAAGCTACGGTGCTGGACACCCTATGCCAAACAACTAGCAAGACAGGAACACAACACAACCCATTAGCAGAGAGGCTGCCTAAAATCATAATAAGGTCACAGACACCCCAAAACACACCACCGGATGCGGACCGGCCCACCAGAAAAACAAGATGCAACCTCATCCACCAGAACACAGGCACTAGTCCCCTCCACCAGGAAGCCTACACAACCCACTGAACCAACCTTAGCCACTGGGGCAGACAGCAAAAACAACAGGAACTACGAACCTGAAGCCTGCAATAAATGAAATTTAAAATTCTTAGAAGGAATCAATAGCAGAATAACTGAGGCAGAAGAACGGATAAGTGACCTGGAAAATAAAACAGTGGAAGTAACTACTGCAGAGAAGAATAAACAAAAAAGAATGAAAAGAATTGAGGACCGTCTCAGAGACCTCTGGGACAACATTAAATACACCAACATTCGAATTATAGGGGTCCCAGAAGAAGAAGAGAAAAAGAAAGGGACTGACAAAATATTTGAAGACATTAGAGTTGAAAAATTCCCTAATATGGGAAAAGAAATTGTTAAGTCCAGGAAGCACAGAGAGTCCCATACAGGATAAACCCAAGGAGTAACACGCCAAGACACATATTAATCAAACTACCAAAAATTAAATACAAAGAAAAATATTAAAAGCAGCAAGGGAAAACCAACAAATAACATACAAGGGAATCCCCATAAGTTTAACGGCTGATCGTTCAGCAGAAACTCTGCAACTCAGAAGGGAGTGGCAGGACATATTTAAAATGATGAAAGGGAAAAACCTAAAACCAAGATTACTCTACCCAGCAAGGATCTCATTCAGATTTGATGGAGAAATTAAAACCTTTACAGACAAGCAAAAGCTGAGAGAGTTCAGCACCACCAAACCAGCTTTACAACAAATGCTAAAGGAACTTCTCTAGGCAGGAAACACAAGAGAAGGAAAAGACCTACAATAACAAACCCAAAACAATTTAAAAAATGGTAATAGGAACATAAATATCGATAATTATCTTAAATGTAAATGGACTAAATGCTCCAACCAAAAGACATAAAGTGGCTGAATGGATACAAAAACATTGCCTGTATATATGCTGTCTACAAAAGACCCACTTCAGACGCAGGGACACATACAGACTGAAAGTGAAGGGATGGAAAAAGATATTCCATGCAAATGGAAATCAAAAGAAAGCTGGAGTAGCAATTCTCATATCACACAAAATAGACTTTAACATAAAGACTATTTCAACAGACAAAGAACGACACTACATAATGATCAAGGGATCAATCCAAGAAGAACATGTAACAATTGTAAATATTTATGCACCCAACATAGGAGCACCTCAATATATAAGGCAAATGCTAACAGCCATAAAAGGGGAAATCAACAGTAACACAATCATCATAGGGGGCTTTAACACCCCACTTTCAACAATGGACAGATTATCCAAAATGAAAATAAATGCAGAAAAACAAGCTTTAAATGATATATTAAACAAGATGGACTTAATTGATATTTATAGAACATTCCATCCAAAAACAACAGAATAAACTTTCTTCCCAAGTGCTCATGGAAGATTCTCCAGGATAGATCATATTTTGGGTCACAAATCAAGCCCTGGTAAATTTTAAAAAATTGAAATCATATCAAGTATCTTTACGGACCACAATGCTTTGAGACTAGATATCAATTACAGGAAAATAACTATACAAAATACAAACACATGGAGGCTAAACAATACGCTACTGAATATCCAAGAGATCACTGAAGAAATCAAACAGGAAATCAAAAAATACCTAGAAACAAATGATGACCCAAAACCTATGGAATGCAGCAACAGCAGTTCTAAGAGGGAAGTTAATAGCAATACAATCTTACCTCAAGAAACAAGAAATGTCTCAAATAAACAACCTAACCATACACCTAAAGCAATTAGAGAAAGAAGAACAAAAAAACCCCAAGTCAGCAGAAGGTAATCATAAAGATCAGATCAGAAATAAATGAAAAAGAAATGAAGGAAACAATAGCAAAGATCAATAAAACTAAAAGCTCATTATTTGAGAAGATAAACAAAATTGATAAACCATTAGCCAGACTCATCAAAAAAAAAGGGAGAAGACTCAAATCAACAGAATTAGAAATGAAA
>NC_041224.1:132751512-132752580 GCF_002837175.3 Physeter macrocephalus
GAATGAAAAAGAAATGAGGGAAACAATAGCAAAGATCAATAAAACTGAAAGCTGGTTCTTTGAGAAGATAAACAAAATTGACAAACCATTAGCCAAACTCATCAAGAAAAAAGGGAGAAGACTCAAATCAACAGAATTAGAAATGAAAATGGAGAAGTAACAACTGACACTGCAGAAATACAAAGGATCATGACAGATTACTACAAGCAACTATATGCCAATCAAATGGACAACCTGGAGGAAATGCACAAATTCTTAGAAAAGCACAACCTTCTGAGACTGAACCAGGAAGAAATAGAAAATATAAACAGACCAATCACAAGCACTGAAATTGAGGGAGGAACACTCCCAAACTCATTCTATGAGGCCACCATTACCCTGATATCAAAACCAGAGAAAGCTGTTACAAAGAAAGAAAACTACAGGCCAATATGATTGATGAACACAGATGCAAAAATCCTCAACAAAATACTGCAATCAGAGAAGAAAAAGATATAAAAGGAATCCAAATTGGAAAAGAAGAAGTAAAGCTGTCACTGTTTGCAGATAAGATGATACTATACATAGAGAATCCTAAAGACTCTACCAGAAAACTAATAGAGCTATTCAATGAATTTGGTAAAGTAGAAGGATACAAAATTAATGCACAGAAATCTCTTGCATTCCTATACACTAATGATGGAAAAAGCTGAAAGAGAAATAAAGGAAACACTCCCATTTACCACTGCAACAAAAAGAATAAAATAACTAGGAGGAATAAACCTACCTAAGGAGACAAAGGACCTGTAGGCAGAAAACTATAAAACACTTATGAAAGAAATTAAAGATGATATAAACAGATGGAGAAATATACCATATGCTGGATTGGAAGAATCAACATTGTGAAAATGACTATACTACCCAAAGCAATATACAGATTCAATGCAATCCCTATCAAATTACCAATGGCATTTTTCACAGAACTAGAACAAAAAATTTCACAATTTGTATGGAAACACAAAAGACCCCGAACAGCCAAAGCAATCTTGAGAAAGAAAAACAGAGCTGGAGGAATCAGGCTCCCAGACT
>NC_041224.1:132753012-132770200 GCF_002837175.3 Physeter macrocephalus
AAAGAATGAAATTAGAACCCTCCCTAACACCATACACAAAAAGAAACTCAAAATGGATTAAAGACCTAAATGTAAGGTCAGACACTATCAAACTCTTAGAAGAAAACAAAGGCAGAACACTGTATGACATAAATCACAGCAAGATCCTTTTTGACCCACCTCCTAGAGTAAGGGAAATAAAGACAAAAATAAACAAATGACCTAATGAAGTTTAAAAGCTTTTGCACAGCAAAGGAAACCATAAACAAGACGAAAAGACAACCCTCAGAATGGGAGAAAATATTTGCAAACGAAGCAACTGACAAAGGATTAACCTCCAAAATATACAAGCAGCTCATGCAGCTCAATGTCACAAAAGCAAACAATCCAGTCCAAAAATGGGCAGAAGACCTAAATAGACATTTCTCCAAAGAAGATATAAAGATTGCCAACAAACACATGAAAGGATC
The DNA here is from genome assembly GCF_002837175.3 of Physeter macrocephalus. Taxonomy (NCBI): domain Eukaryota; kingdom Metazoa; phylum Chordata; class Mammalia; order Artiodactyla; family Physeteridae; genus Physeter; species Physeter macrocephalus. Next base: position 132,753,462 of record NC_041224.1, read on the forward strand.
CTGAGAGAAATGCAAATCAAAACTAGAATGAGATATCACCTCACACCAGTCAGAATGGCCATCATCAAAAAATGTACAAACAATAAATGCTGGAGAGGGTGTGGATAAAAGTGAACCCTCTTGCACTGTTCGTGGGAATGTAAATTCAGAGCCACTATGGAGAACAGTATGGAGATTCCTTAAAAAGTAAAAATTGAACTACCATACGACCCAGCAATCCCACTACTGGGCGTATATCCTGGGAAAACCATAATTCAAAAAGAGTCATGTAGGGCTTCCCTGGTGGCGCAAAAAAAAAAAAAAAAAAAAAAAAGTCATGTACCACAATGTTCATTGCAGCTCTCTTTACAATAGCCAGAACATGGAAGCAACTTATGTGTCCATCGACAGATGAATGGATAAAGAAGATGTGGCACATGTAGGCAATGGAATATTACTCAGCCATAAGAAGAAAGGAAATTGAGTTATTTGTAGTGATGTGGATGGACCTGGAGTCTGTCATGCAGAGTGAAGTAAATCAGAAAGAGAAAAAGAAATACCATATGCTAACACATATACATGGAATCTAAAAAAAAAAGAAAGAAAATGGTTCTGAAGAACCTAGGGGCAGGACAGGAATAAAGAGGCAGACGTAGAGAATGGACTTGAAGATACGGGGAAGGGGAAGGGTATGCTGGGACAAAGTGAGAGAGTGGTATGGACTTATATATACTATGAAATGTAAAACAGATAGCTAGTGGGAAGCAGCCGCAGAGCACTGGGAGATCAGCCCGGTGCTTTGTGACCACCTAGAGGGGTGGGAGGGAGACGCAAGAGTGAGGAGATATGGAGATATATGTATATGTATAGCTGATTCACTATGTTATAAAGCAGAAGCTAACACACCATTGTAAAGCAATTATACTCTAATAAAGATGTTAAAAAAAAAACTGGTTTGTGAAGTTTAGTGCTGGAGAGCTGGAGAATGCTACACCATCGGGTAGATCAACTGAGGTTGACAGTGATCAAATCAAGACATTAATTGAGAACAATCAATGTTATACCACGTGGGAGATAGCTGACATACTCAAAATATCCAAATCAATTGTTGAAAATCATTTGCACCAGCTTGGTCATGTTAATCTCTTTTATGTTTGGGTTCCACATAAGTTAAGCAAAAAAAACCTTGTTGACTGTATTTCCACATGAGATTCTCTAGTGAAACATAAATAACACGTTCCATTTTTAAAACAAATTGTGATGGGCGATGAAAAGTGGATACTGTACAACAATGTGGAATGGAAGAGATCGTGGGGCAAGCAAAATGAACCACCAACAACCACACTAATGGCCGGTCTTCATCCAAAGAAGGTGATGTTGTGTATATGGTGGGATTGGAAGGGAGTCCTCTATTATGAGCTCCTTCCAGAAAACTAAATGATTAATTCCAACAAGTACTGCTCCCCATTAGACCAACTGAAAGTAGCATGTGACAAAAAGCGTCCAGACTTAGTCAACAGAAAACACATAATCTTCCATCAGGATAATGCAAGACCGCATGTCTTTTGATGACCAGGCAAAAACTGTTACAGCTTGGCTGGGAAGTTCTGATTCATCCACCATATTCACCAGACATTGCACCTTTGTATTTCCATTTATTTCGGCCTTCACAAAATTCTCTGGAAAAAATGTCAGCTCTCTGGAAGACTGTAAAAGGCACCTGCAACAGTTCTTTACTCAAAAAGATAAAAGTTTTGGGAAGATGGAATTATGAAGTTGCCTGAAAAGTGGCAGAAGGTAGTGGAACAAAAGGGTGAATACGTTGTTCAATAAAGTTCTTGGTGAAAATGAAAAATGTGGCTTTTTTTAAACTTAAAAACCAAAGGCACTTTTTTTGGCCAACCCAATATATCATTTTCTTTGCTCTTCCTTCCTTTCTGCATCTTAGACCTACCAGTTGGGATCATATTCCTTCTGCTTAATGTTTATCTTTTAGAATTTCCTTAGTGAGGGTCTACTTGTGCCAAACACATTGGTTTCTGTCTGAAAATGCCTTTACTTTGCCTTCATTATTGAAAAATATTTTCAGTGATAGTCCTTCTCTGTAATGTCATCCTTCTCTACTTGATTTCAAGGTTCTTCTGTCTTTAGTATTCTGCTGTTTCACTACGACATATGCACATGCACATTTCTTTTTATTAATTCTGGCTGGAATTTTTAAATATCTGGTATTTTCTATCAGTTCTGGAAAATTTTTCAACATAAATGCTTCAAATATTGCCTTTGCCCAAGTTAACATTTAACTTGCTATATCTACTGAATTTTAAATCTGTAATTATTTTTCATACCTAGAAGGCCAATCTGCGTAGATATTTCAAATCTGCTTCTTTCCTTTATTACCTTTCACTCATAGCTTCAAATCACTCTTTTATTTATCTAATTTTGTCATATAGAGAGTATGTAATTCCAAAATCTGATGTCTTCATGATTCTGTCCTGTTGTTGTTTCTGCTGACTCTTACTCAAGGCACCTTGTGTCTTCTGCAATTTTTGACTCCGAGCTCTTATTTCTTAGAATTTTATCTATGTGAGTTCTTTGAAGCGCGAGTTAAAGGTGAGAGATTACATTAGCTTCTGCTAGGTGGCTGGATGCGCTACCCTAGGAGATATTTGCTACTAAGAAACCAATGTTTTTAAAGCCAAACAAATAGTGTGACTGCAATTCAAGACAAGCATTACTTTTTGTAGTCCCTGGTTGGGGGATGGGCTAAATTATTCCTAGTTTTCCCACATAAAAGGCCTTTGGGGGTGGTCCAGCTTTTTGTAGGGTAGTGACTTTTCACCTAGGATGGGTCTTAGACTTTGTCTCCTATCCTTTATGCCCTATGTGAAGGATCTAAAAGGCAAATCACAATTTTATTTGGTTGTAAACAGTTTCCTCAAGATTTAAGCCTGCCTCAATACCTTGGCCATTTCTCCAGGTTTTGGCATTTCATTATTCCTTACTTAATTCCAAAACACTCAACTGCTTTGTGCCTCAGTTTCCTCATCTACAAATGAGGATATAATAAAATCACAGAGAATTACTTTGAGAATGAAGTTAATATTTCTAAGATATATATAAGTACCACATATGTGTCTGTTGTTATTATCACTTCTACTGCACTGGTGTATTTCAGAAGATTAGAAAAATTTAAATCCATCACTTTGTGGGTTTTTTTTTTTTCAGCAATAGGAAATTTAGATAAGGTAACTGGCTATTGAGCAATTAAAAAGAGAAATCTAATCAATTATTTTATACTATAGCTTTTAGCATGTCAATTCTGAAAATGGAGAACTGAGTAAAGCTATGTGTTGTTGCTTATATTATGAGGAATACAAAACAAACTCCTTAGGACAGCTAAAAAGTACTTTTTAATTATTAATAACTATTACATAAAATCAAGGGGGTCCTGGAACCAGTTCCCCATGGATACCAAGGGATGACAGTATATCCAGACTCTTCATTTTCTCAACACCTTTGCTGCTACCTTGGTCTAAGCCACTTGAACTCTAGCATGAATTATGGTCATGATATTCCTGCCTTAGACCTTGATATCAACCTCCCCTATTTTCTCCCTCCCACTCCGTACACTACATTGAATCTGTTTTTAACACAGCAACCAGAGCAATCCTTCTGATACTAAGGTAAGATACTACACTCCGTTGCTCACAACTCTCAAAGGTTTGCCTTCTTGCTCAGAATAAAATCCAAGGTCCTTTCGATGGCTGAAAAGGCCATATCTTATCTGGCCTTCTACTTCCTCTCTGATCTTATCTTCTGCCACCCTTCTGGTTCAGTTTAGAAACACTGGGCTTTTTATTTTCAAGCATGCCAGACACACTCCTGCTTTAAAGCTTTTATCCTTGCTGTTCCCGGTGCCTGGAATGCTGTTCTCTTAGGTATCCATTTGACCTGCTCCCTCACTATATCCATTTCTTTCTTCAAATAGTACTTCATCAGAAGTAAAAATCATTTAAAAGGCATCCAAACTGGAAAGGAATAAGTAAAATTATGTTTGCAGATGACATATCTTATTATGTAGAAAACTCTAAAGATTCCACCAAAAAACCTGTTAGAATAAACAAATTCAGCAAAACTGTACAGTTGACCCCCGAACAACACAGGTTTTTGAACTATGTGGGTCTACTTACATAGGCATAAGTGAGTGATACTTACCATAAGATTAACAATGTGTTAGTTTTCTTACTATTTTATAACTTTGCTTTCAAAGAAACACTACTGTACCTGTGCATCTCTCCCTCATAAATGGAGAAAGTACATATCAGCTTATTATCACAGGTAAGTGGTTTTTTTAAAAAAATGTAACAATGTTTTCAAGACTGTATTACATAACTTTAATACTGTCTGCTATAAAAATTTTATGATTCACTCATCAGTGTATAGGCTAGGCTACTATGAAGCAACTGTATTGATTACACTAGGCTACCATAAAGCAATCTTATTGCTGTTTCTTCACTATCAATGCATGAATTGCTATACCTGTAAATAAAGATGAAACTCTTTCTCACATTATCTTTTCATTTTTTATGTCTAGGGTTAGAAATTCATAAAACATCTGCAGTGTTTTGTACCACAAAAGAGAATATTGATGTCATTATGGATGACAATTCATCTGGTAAACAGATGATGTAAACTTATAGTATAGATAAATATGGTACAATACTATAAATATATTTTCTCTTCCTTATGATTTTCTCTGTTTTTCTTGGAATGTGCATTTTATTTTTAATTTTTTAACTTTTTATTTTATATTGGAGTATAGCTGATTAACAATGTTGTGATAGTTTCAGGTGTACAGCACCTTATGATTTTCTTAATAACATTTTCTTTTCTCTAGCTTACTTTATTGTAAGAATACAGTACATAATACATGTAACATACAAATATGTGTTAACCAACTGTTTATGTTATTAGTAAGGCTTCTGGTCAACAGCAGGCCATTAGTAGTCAGCTTTTGGGGGAGCTGAAAGTTATACTTGGATTTTTGATTGCACAGGGTGTCGGTGCCCCTAACCCCTGCATTGTTCAAGGGTCAATTGTAAAATACAAAATCAGTGCAAAAAAATCAGTTGCATTTCTATACACTAACAATGAATAATCAGAAAGGACATTAAGAAAACAATTCCATTTACAATAGGATAAAAAAAATACTTAGAAATGAACTTAACTGAAAAGTTTTGTAAAACACTTTTACACTGAAAACCACAAAACATTGCTGAAAGAAATTTAAAAAGACACAAATAACAGACAGATAGCCCAGGTTCACAGATTAAAAGACTTAATATTGTTAACATGTCCATACTATCCAAATTAATCTACAGACTCAACACAATCTCTATCAAAATCCCAATGGCATTTTTTTAGAAATAGAAAAAAATCATCCTAAAATTCATATGGAATTTCAAGGGAACCCAAACAGTTAAAACCATTTTAAAAAGAGGAATAAAGTTGGGGGACGCATACCTCCTGATTTCAAAACATAATACAAAGCTACAGTAATTAAAATGGTGTGCTACTGGCATACAGACAGACATACAGACCAGTGGAACAGAACAGAGCGCCCAGAAATAAACCCACATATATATGATTTTCAACAAGGGTGTCAAGACCATTCAATGAAGAAAAGACAGTCATTTCAACAAAAAGTGTTGGGAAAACTGAATATCCTAACACAAGAGAATGAAGTTAGATCTTCATCTTACACTATATACAAAATTTAACTCAAAATGGATTAAAGGTCTAAATGTAAGACTCAAAATTATAAAACTCCTAGAGGAAAACATAGACGGAAAGCTTCATGACACTGGATTTGGCAATGATTTATTGGATATGACACCAAAAGCACAGGCAACAAAAGCAAAAATAGACAAACGGGACTACATTGAACTTAAAAATTTTTGTTCATTGAAGGACACAATCAACAGAGTGAAAAAGCAACTTATGAAATGGGAGAAAATATTTGCAAACCATGTATCTGATAATGGGCTAAAATCCAGAATACGTAAAGAATTACTACAACTCAACAACAAATAACCTGATTAAAAAATAAGCAAAGGATGTAAAAAGACATTCCTCCAAAGAGGGTATACAAATGGTTAACAAATACATAAAAAGATGCTCAACATTACTGATCATCAGAGAAATGCAAATCAAAACCACAATAATATACACCCATTAGGAAAGCTACTATCAAAAAAAAAGAGAACAAGTGTTAGTAGGGATGTGGAGAAGTTGGAACCCTGATACTCTGTTGGTGGTATTATAAAATGGTGCAACCACTATGGAAAACAGTCTGGCAGTTCCTCAAAAAATCAGAAATAGAACTACCATACAATCCAGTAATCCTATTTTTAGGTATATATTCAAAAGAACTGAAAGAGGATCTCAAAGAAATATTTGCACGCCCATGTAAGTGGGCCCTATGAATATATATATTCCTAACAGCACTATTCATAATAGTCAAGAAGCAACTCAAATGTTCATCAACAGAGAAATGGAGAAATCAAATGTGGTATACACATACAATGGAATACCAACCATGTAGCCTTAAAAAAGGAAGGAAATCCTGTAACATGCTACAACATGGATGAACCTTGAGGACATTACGCTAAGTGAAACAAGCCACTAAGAAAAGGGCAAATACTATATGAGCCACTTATATGAGGTGTTTAAAGCAGTCAAATTTAAAAACATGGAAAGTAAACTGTGGTTACCAGGCGCTGGGGGGAGGGTGCAAAGAGGAACAGTTGTTTAATGGATATGAAGTTTCAGCTCTGCAGGACAAAAAATTTCTGGAGATCTCTTTCACAACAATGTAAATATACTTAACACTACTGAGCCATGTGCTTAAAAATGGTTAAGATGGTAAAGCTTATGTTTTTTACTATAATATAAAATAATTTCAAATTATGTAAATATAGATTAATTTATTTAACCATTTCATTATGGTTGAATATTTAAGTTTAAAAAAATACTCTTTAAAAATATATATAGCCCTGGAAATCCCACTACTGGGCATATACCCCGAGAAAACCATTATTCAAAAAGACACATGTACCCCAATGTTCATTGCAGCACTATTTACAATAGCCAGGTCATAGAAACAACCTAAATGTCCATCAACAGATGAATAAAGAAGATGTGTTAAATATATACAACGGAATATTACTCAGCCATAAAAAGGAACGAAATTGGGTCATCTGTAGAGATGTGGATGGACCTCGAGTCTGTCACAGAGTGAAGTAAGTCAGAAAGAGAAAAACAAATATCGTATATCAACGCATATATGTGGAATCTAGAAAAATAGTACAGATGAACCTATTTCCAGGGCAGGAATAGAAATGCAGATGTAGAGAATTGGGCGTGTAGACACAGCAGGGGAAGGGGAGGGTGAGATGAACTGGGAGATTAGGTTTGACATAAATACACTACTGGGCTTCCCTGGTGGCGCAGTGGTTAAGAATCCACCTGCCAGTGCAGGGGACACAGGTTCGTGCCCTGGTCTGGGAAGATCGCACATGCCACGGAGCAACTAAGCCCGTGCGCCACAACTACTGAGCCTGTGCTCTAGAGCCCACGAGCCATAACTACTGAACCCCTGTGCCACAACTACTGAAGCCCGTGTGCCTAGAGCCCATGCTCCACAACGAGAAGCCACCGCAATGAGAAGCTCACGCACCGCAACAAAGAGTAGCCCCGCTCGCCGCAACTAGAGAAAGCCTGCACACAGCAACGAAGACCCAATGCAGACAAAATAAATTAATAAATTTATATTAAATAAATAAATACATACATACATACATACATACATACGTACACTACCATGTGTAAAATAGATAGCTAGTGGAAATCCGTGGTATAGTACAGAGAGCTCAGCTCGGTGCTCTGTGATGACCCAGATGGGTGGGATGGGGGCGGTGGATGGCAGACTCAGCCATAAAAAGGAACGAAATTGGGTCATCTGTAGAGATGTGGATGGACCTCGAGTCTGTCACAGAGTGAAGTAAGTCAGAAAGAGAAAAACAAATATCGTATATCAACGCATATATGTGGAATCTAGAAAAATAGTACAGATGAACCTATTTCCAGGGCAGGAATAGAAATGCAGATGTAGAGAATTGGGCGTGTAGACACAGGAGGGGAAGGGGAGGGTGAGATGAACTGGGAGATTAGGTTTGACATAAATACACTACTGGGCTTCCCTGGTGGCGCAGTGGTTAAGAATCCACCTGCCAGTGCAGGGGACACAGGTTCGTGCCCTGGTCTGGGAAGATCGCACATGCCACGGAGCAACTAAGCCCGTGCGCCACAACTACTGAGCCTGTGCTCTAGAGCCCACGAGCCATAACTACTGAACCCCTGTGCCACAACTACTGAAGCCCGTGTGCCTAGAGCCCATGCTCCACAACGAGAAGCCACCGCAATGAGAAGCTCACGCACCGCAACAAAGAGTAGCCCCGCTCGCCGCAACTAGAGAAAGCCTGCACACAGCAACGAAGACCCAATGCAGACAAAATAAATTAATAAATTTATATTAAATAAATAAATACATACATACATACATACATACGTACACTACCATGTGTAAAATAGATAGCTAGTGGAAATCCGTGGTATAGTACAGAGAGCTCAGCTCGGTGCTCTGTGATGACCCAGATGGGTGGGATGGGGGCGGTGGATGGCAGGGAGGTCCAAGAGGGAGGGGATATATGTATGCATATAGCTGATTCACTTTGTTGTACAGCAGAAACTAACACAATATTGTAAAGCAATTATACTCCAAAAAATATATATATATAAAAATATATATAGCAAAACTACATACAATGCAAGAAGTAGATCTTTTAATTAATATTTGCAATGTCAGGCTTCCCTGGTGGCACAGTGGTTAAGAATCCACCTGCTAATGCAGGGGACACGGGTTTGAGCCCTGGTGTGTGAAGATCCCACATGCCATGGAGCAACTAAGCCCGTGTGCCACAACTACTGAGCCTGCTCTCTAGAGCCTGTGAGCCACAACTACTGAGCCCGCATGCCTAGAGCCCGTGCTCTGCAACCAAAGAAGCTACCGCAATGAGAAGCCTGTGCACCACAACGAAGAGTAGCCCCGGCTCCACACAACTAGAGAAAGCCTGTGTGCAGCAACAAAGACCCAATGCAGCCAGAGGTTAAGTAAATTTAAAATGGATTTCTATTTATAAAAAAATATATTTTTACAATGTCAAGCACTGGCAAAAGATTTCTGCACTAAGTACTAGATACATCTGTGAAGTTTGTAAAATAAAATCAATGTTAAAAATAGATTCTGAAGTGAAAACTGATTTTACTGTACACTAACAAATTGGCAGTATTATCTTCAGAAAATCAATTAGTCCAATTCTAAATATTCTGTCAGTTAATTTTCACATGTCCATGAAAAATACAGTGGTGGCCATCTTGTCAATTTGACTGTTTTGGTTGCTAAAAAGGAAATATTCATGAATGTTTTCCATTGAGCAAAATGAATATAAAATATAAATAAAAGTCATTTCTAACAAAACATTTTTTCTAGAATGCCTATCTTAGATTCCGAAAACTCACCTAGACAGAAAATCCCTCTCAGTTTTAAATTTGATTAAATATCTATTTATCGATTCTATATTAGAATCCGATATTGAAGTTCACCTTTTCTATATATTGTAACAAAAAGTATCTTTACTTCAATTTTATCTTGTGTTCAGAAAGAACCTGGAATCTAAGGGAAACAGAGTACTCTAGCATTACAAGTGATTTTTACCTATTAAATGGAAGAAAATGTCTACTTAGCCTTTATTAGTTTTCTGCATCTATTATTTAAAACCAATAAAAGAATATTTTAAAATACAAGTATTAAAGAACATACAGGGACTTCCCTGGTGGCGCAGTGTTGAGAATCCACCTACCAATGCAGGGACACAGGTTTGAGCCCCAGCCCAGGAAGATCCTACACATGGCAGAGCAACTAAGCTCATGCGCCACAACTACTGAGCCTGCACTCTAGAGCCCGCGAGCCACAACTACTGAGCCTGCGTGCCACAACTACTGAAGCCCACACACCTAGAGCCCATGCTCCACAACAAGAGAAGCCACCGCAATGAGAAGCCCACGCACTGCAACAAAGAGTAGCCCCCACTCACCACAACTAGAGAAAGCCCGTGCGCAGCAACAAAGACCCAACACAGCCAAAAATAAATAAATTTATTAAAAAGAAAAAAACGAACACATTAAAATAGAAGTAAATACTGAAAAGCAAGACAATACCACTTAATCAGAATAGCTGACATTTGTCCTAATTGCCTAAACCTCCTATTTTGGGAATTGTTTCAAGAACATTAACAAGGCAAATTAATTGCTGTTTAAATCTTTATATACTTTCTGACTTTAAAAAAATTTACTGTACTTTCTGTGTTTATACTTCCAGGAAATAAGATGAGATATCATAAAGCAAAACTGAAAAAAGTTTTAGACACCTATTGAAAGATTTTTAAAGATTCCCACTTACTCTGAAAACTGATTAATCTAGTAAAATACATTTAACTTGTTATTTAAAAATAAAATATTTCTTGAATATTTGGACCACTGGACTATTTCATGAATACTGGACTATTTCATGAATATTTCCAATTTAGCACTTTAAAAAGCAAACAAGCAAACAAAACAAGTATTGTATTAATCACCCTGGGCAATGATTTTATTAAGTTCCATCCCTGTATGCAAGGCTCACAGTTTTAAACAAATGATAATTTGCAAAATTTAAAAGTACTGTCATGTAGTTCCACCATAATAAGTGGATAATGGGAGGAGAGAAGAGATGGGAAGGCAAATTAGGATTCTGATGATCAGCTTTCCCAGGGAAGCTTAATCTTGTTCTGGCTGTCGGCTGGCACTAGCTACAGACTTGTTGAGCAAAACAAGCATCTGTAAAATGAGTTCGAGGGTAGGCTGAAATTCAGACACAGACAGGAAAACATGGTGACACACATCATCATAATATCTGGCTACTTTTATAGGGCAGTCCTGATGCCTGACCAAAGAGATAACAAAACTCAAAATGGTATCATTGGTATTGTTTATTTTCAATACTATTCACTAGTAAGTCAAATTTTATTTAAATGTCACCATTTATAAAATGATACCTATATTTAATAAGTATATACTATAAAAATGAGATAGAGAAGTGGTTAAATCACTCTTGAAAATAATCATTTGTTTGTGTATATATACAAAGGGCAAGAAATATAGGGAAGAATACCCACTCATTTTCTTTATCAATTATTTTTGTGGTTAATTAAAAAAACAGTTATCTGTGCTAATCTATTTTTGCTCCTAACCCTAGGTTCACTTTAGGAATTTTATAAATATTAGAAGAGTCTCAAAAGCAATCTGTTTCAGTGAAATTTTAAATATAATATTATAAAATTAAATTACCAGGAACAAGTCAGTAAATCTGTAATATTGTAATATTCTAAGTCATATTGGCAAATAATTATCTTCTCATGTCTAAATAAAATTCTAAACCAGCTCATCTGTTAAATAAATACAAGGAAGCACTTTTGCATTATACTGGCTTTAGTGCAATTTTTTAAAAAGCTGCTGAGTACAGTCAAGAATTCACTTCTGAAATATAGCTGTCTCCAGAATTATTTGAGGTATCTGAACTGAATGTTGACACAATTCATTACTATACCATCATATTTTTGACATAAAAACTCCCCTAACTCTGTTTCAAAAATGTGAAAACCACCATCTGCTTTGGCTTTTCTGAAAATGCTAAAAAAGAAAAAAAATGGTATAAAAACCTACTATCAATATAGAAAACATTTTTTAAGGCACAAAACAAAACAAATTCACGAATAAAATGTAATGAAACAACCCAAGTGAATAAAATCACTGTCACAAAGAGAAGACCAATTTCTCAAATTCTAAAACACAGATTATGAAAATAAATGAAACTATTTACTAAAAAAGTATATACATTTAAAGCATAAGAAAAACATTTCTCAGGTGACTAATTTTATAGTTATTTACTAAATTTACTAAAATCACAATTACTATTAAGGGTGAATTCAAATCTAAAGATATAATAAATATTAAGACCTTATTTTCTGAACATCACAGATTAGAGAGGATATGCAGTATTAGTGCCACAGACAATAGGGCAGAAGCAGCAAGTCACCTACAAGAGGAAAAATATCAGGCAAGCCTTACAGTTTTCTCTAACAGTATTCAAAGGAGAAAACGTCTACAGATTTTTTGAGGACAGAAGAATGTATGATGTACTAATTCTATATCTAGTCAACTGGTCATCTCATTCAAAGGCAACAGAAAGACATTTGTAATGTTCCTTTGTACAAAGATATTTACTGAATGCCCACTATGTGCCTGAACTGTTTCAGGTGATGAAATATAACAGTAAAGACATATCACTATTCTCATGGTTCTTGCATTCTAGGAGAGACAGACATTAAACAAATACAAATAAATAAGAAAAGTGTCAGGCAGTCACATGTCCTAGGCAGAGAACTAAAATAACAAGAGCCTAGGTGACTACTTTAAATTAGGTAGTCAGAAATGGGTCTTTACAAGGATATATATAACATTTAAGCTGAAATCTGAATGACCAGGTCTTTATCCTCTGATAAAACTACGAACTGTGTATCTTTCAAATTATCAGCAATAAAAATAAAAGAAATCTCTAGCCATTTTTTGTTTAAAACCTTCAAAAACATTAAAAAAAACCACAGTAACAGATGATTAATCATCTCACTAAACAATAATAAAGTAACTGACCTATCTATTAAAAGGAGAAAGATTCAAATTGGGTTGTAAAATAAAATTTCAATACGATTACTTACAAGACAAACCCTAAAAACCAATGATCCAGAAAGGATTAAAGTAAAATGATAGGCCCCAATATAACAGCATTATCCATTTGTTATATGCTACCCAAATATAAACAAAAAGAAAGGAGGGTTGGCAATAGCAATGTTTGACAAAGTTATATTCAAAGCAAAAAGAGCATCAAAGAACACTAAAAATAACAATTCTATCAGAAAAAAATATGAATTCTGTAAGACTGTCACAGAGAAAATAAATCCAATAAAATCAATGATACATAAGTATCAACAGTAACCAACTAGAAAGTATAAGAGGAGGAAAAATGCTATTCACAGTAGCAAGAATCACCATAAATATGAAGGTCTGTGGCAAAAGCTATAATATTTTCCTGAAGACCTGAATAAGAAAAAAATCCTTACTATTGTCAAATGCTAAGTCTTCTAAATTATTCTCACAAGCTTTTTGTTTACTTTGATAAAAATGATTTTAAAGTTCTCCTGGGAGAAAATTATTAAAACAGAAAGGAGATAACTGAAAAATAAAAGCAATGAAGATTATAAAATGCAATGAAAAGTCAGAGTAGTCAAAAACAGGATAATCCTGAAGTACGAATGGGAGGGGGAAAAGAATCACTGAAACAGAAAACAAAACTCATACTTACATGGAAATTCAGTTCATGACAAGTGAGGCATTTCAAACCTGTGAATAAACAGCTTTGGAAAACTGTCTAGCCATTTGAAAAAGAACAGACCAAAGATCTCCATCACATCTTAGAACAAAACTGTCCCTGAGGGAGCAAATATTTAAATGTTGGAAGGGGGAAAAAACTTGAAGAAATTGCAGTTAAATACCTTTAGAGTTGACTAGTACAAAAAGCTTAAGTATGAGGAAGAGAGGAATTGAGAAAGAGAACCACAAAATTTACCTAGGAGGGAAAAAATACCTTCCACACAGAAAAGTACCATAAGCAGAGTACAAAGATAGAAGACAAACTGAAGAAAACTTTTAAAACACATGAAAAGTCATTATTTTCAAAATGTAAACAGCATCTAAAAATCAATAAGAAACTTCCCTCTTAGAACTGCTTTTGCTGCATCCCATGGGTTTTGGATCATCCTGTTTTCATTTTTATATGTCTCTAGGTACTTTTTCAATTTCCTCTTTGGTTTCTTCAGTGTTCCATTGGTTGTTTAGTAGCATATTGTTTAGCCCCCACATGTTTGTGTTTTTTGCAGTTTCTTTCTTATAGTTGATTTCTAGTCTCATAGCGTTGTGGTCAGAAAAGATGCTTGATATGATTTCAATTTTCTTAAATTTACTGAGGCTTTTATTGTGGCCTAGCATGTGTTCTATCCTGGAGAATGTTCCATGTGCACTAGAATGTGTACTCTGCTGCTTTCAGATGAAATGCTCTCTATGTATCAATTAAGACCATTTGGTCTAATGTCTCATGGAAGGCCTGTGTTTCCTTATTGATTTTCTATCTGGATGATCTGTCCATTGATGTAAGTGGGGGGGGGGTTAAAGTCCCCTGCTATTACTGTGTCACTGTTGATTTCTCCTTTTATGTCTGCTAATATCTGCCTTATATATTTAAGTTCTCCTATGTTGAGTGCATATATATTTACAATTGTTATAACTTCTTGGATTGATCCCTTGATCATTATGTAGTGTCCTTATTTGTCTCTTGTAACTGTCTTTATTTGAAAGTCTATATTGTATGACATAAGTATTGCTACTCTGGCTTTCTTTCGATTTCCATTTACGTGGAATAACTTATTCCATCCCCTCACTTTCAGTCTTTATATATCTCTAGATCTGAAGTGAGTCTCTTGTAGGCAGCATATATATGGGTCTTGTTTTTGTATCCATTCAGCCAGTCTATGTCTTTTGGTTGGAGAATTTAGTCTGTTTAAGGTAATTATCTATATATATGTTCTTAGTGCCGCTTTGTTAATTGTTTTGGATTTGTTTTTGTAGGTCTTTTTTTTCCTTTCTTCTTTTCTTCTCTTCTCTTGTGATTTGATGACTAACTTTAGTGTTTGGATTCCTTTTTCTTTTTTATATGTATATCTATTGAAGATTTTTGGTTTGTGGTTACCAGGTAGTTTTTGTATAGCAGTCTATATGTATACAAGATTGTTTTAAGTTGCCCATCTCTTAATTTCAAATGCATTTAAAAAACCCTGCATTTGTACTCTCCTCCCCTCATGATTACTGTCTTTAGTATCATATTTTACATCTAATTGTTTTGTGAATCCCTTAACTGCTTATTGTGGATGTAGATGGTTTTATTACTTTTGTCTTTTAATCTCCCTACTAGCTTTGTGTATGGATGATTTCCTACCTTTACTATGTGTTTGCCTTTATCGGTGAGCTTTTTCATTTTGTAATTTTCTGTTTCTAGTTGCGGCCTTTTCTTTTTTGCATAGACAAGTACCTTTAACATTTACTGGAAAGCTGGTTTGGTGGTGCTGAACTCTTTTAGCTTTTGCTTGTCTGTAAAGCTTTTGATTTCTCCACCAAATGTGAATGAGAGCCTTGCCGGATACAGTATTCTTGGTTGTAGTTTTTTCCCTTTCATCACTTTAAATACATCATGCTACTACTTTCTGGCTGAGGAGTTTCTGGTGAAACATTCCCTTGTATGTTATTTGCTGCTTTTCCCTTGCCACTTTTAATATTCCCGTTTTATCTTTAATTTCTGCCATTTTAATTACAATGTGTCTGGTGTGTTCCTCTTTGGGTTAATCCTGTATGGGACTCTCTGCTTCCTGGAGTTAGGTGACCATTTCCTTTCCTGGGTTAGGGAAGCTTTCAACTAGAATGCCTTCACATATTTTGAGACTCCTATAATGTGAATATTAATGTACTTGATGTTGTCCGAGAGGTCTCCTAAATGGTCATTTCTTTTCATTCCTTTTTCTTTCAGCAGCAGTGATTTCCACTACTCTGTCTTTCAGCTCACTGATCCATTCCTCTGCATCATTTATTCTACTGTTTATTCCTTCTAGTGTATTTTTCTACTGTTTACTCCTTCTAGTGTATTTTTCATTCAGTTATTGTATTCTTCATCTGTTTGGTTGTTCTTTATGCTTTCTAACTCTTTGTTAAAAACTTTTAACTTATCACTCTGTGCATCCATTTTCTTCCTAATTAAATTTAAAAGCTTTTGCACAGCAAGGGAAACCACTGACAAAATGAAAATACAACCTATCAGATGGAAGAAAATATTTGCAAAAGATATGACTGACAAGGGATTAATATCCAACATTTAAAAACAACTCATACAACTCAACATCAAAAAAGCAAACAACCCAATCAAAAAATGGGCAGAAGAACTGCATAGACATTTTTTCTAAAGAGGATATGCAGATGGCCAACAGGCACATGAAAAGATGCTCAACATCAATAATCATCACAGAGATGCAAATCAAAACCACGAGATATCACCTCACACCTCTCAGAATGGCTATCATTAAAAAGAATGC
Source organism: Physeter macrocephalus (assembly GCF_002837175.3). Lineage (NCBI taxonomy): Eukaryota > Metazoa > Chordata > Mammalia > Artiodactyla > Physeteridae > Physeter > Physeter macrocephalus. The sequence continues at coordinate 132,769,850 of NC_041224.1, forward strand.
AAATTAACAAATGTTAGGTGAGGATGTGGAGAAAAGGGAACCACGCACACTGTTGGTGGGAATGTAAATTGGTGCAGCCACTGTGGAAAACAGTAGGGAGGTTTCTCAAAAAACTAAAAATAGAACTACCATATAACCCAGAAATTCCACTCCTGGATATATATCTGAAAAAACAAAAACACTAATTTGAAAAGATACATGCACCCCAATGTGCATGTATCTTTCATACATGAACATTCATAGTAAGCAAGATATGAAAGCCACCTAAGTGTCCACCAACAGCTGAATGGATAAAGAAGATGTGGGGGTGTATACACACACATACACACACACACACACACACACACACAC
>NC_041224.1:132771388-132772909 GCF_002837175.3 Physeter macrocephalus
AAAAAACTAAAAATAGAACTACCATATAACCCAGAAATTCCACTCCTGGATATATATCTGAAAAAACAAAAACACTAATTTGAAAAGATACATGCACCCCAATGTGCATGTATCTTTCATACATGAACATTCATAGTAAGCAAGATATGAAAGCCACCTAAGTGTCCACCAACAGCTGAATGGATAAAGAAGATGTGGGGGTGTATACACACACATACACACACACACACACACACACACACACACACACACACACTAGAATACTACTCAGCCATAAAAAAGAATGAAACTTTGCCATTTGCAGCAACATGGATGGACTTGGAGGGCACTATGCTAAGTGAAATAAGACAGACAGAGAAAGCCCAATACTGTATGATATCACTTATATGTGGAATCTAAAATATACAACAAACTAGTGAATATAACAAAAAAGGAGCAGACTCACAGATACAGAGAACAAACCAGTGGTTACCAGTTAAGCAGGGGGAAGAGCAATATAGGGGTGGATGAGTGGGAGGTACAAACTTACTGGGTGTAAGATAGGCTACAAAGATGTACTGTATTATACAACAGGGGGAATATGGCAACTATTTTGCAATAACTGTAAATGTAATGTAACCTTTAAAAATTGTAATAAAAAATTAAAAATTTTAAAAATCAATTTAAAAAAATAACCTTATAGAACTGAACAAAGCATAACTATAAACAATTAACAATACTAAAATGGCCAGGCATTAAAATCACATCATCAAGCATTTACTGGACTTCTATGTGATTCTTTTGGGGTGGAAGAATTTAAATGTTAGTCAACCTTTGTATATGAGTGAACTCTAACATAAAGGCAGCAACTTTAAAAAGCCAAGCAGTGAGAAATTCCAACCTTTCAAAGAGTCTTAATTTACAATCCCAGCAATTAATCCTTATCTGTTAAATAATAACATCATATAATGGTACACTTTCTTTTTTATGGTTTCTTGAGAAGTCAGAATTGTAGGATTTTAAAAATATATTCATTAATTCATTACATGAATCATAATCAAAAGTAGGCCATGCCCTTAAGTAGAATAAGTGAAACTGTGCTATGATGAGCCCAGTGTACTTGCTGAAGGCAGATAAGAGATAAACATCTTTTTTTTAACATCTTTATTGGAGTACAATTGCTTTACAATGTTGTGTTCGTTTCTGCTGTATAACAAAGTAAATAAGCTACATGCATATGTATATCCCCTCCCTCTTACATCTCCCTCCCACCCTCCTTATCCCACCCCTCTAGGTGGTCGCAAAGCACTGAGCTGATCTCTCTGTGCTATGCAGCTGCTTCCCACTAGTTATCTATTTTACATTTGGTAGTGTATATACGTCAATGTTACTCTCACACTTCATCCCAGCTTACCCTACCCCCTCCCCATGTCCTCAAGTCCATTCTCTACGTCTGTCTTTATTCCTGTCCTGCCCCTAGGTTCATCAGAACCATTTTTTTTTTTTAGATTCCATATATATGTGTTAGCATATGGTATTTGT
>NC_041224.1:132777337-132797228 GCF_002837175.3 Physeter macrocephalus
ATGGGTCTTGTTTTTGTATCCATTCAGCCAGTCTATGTCTTTTGGTTGGAGAATTTAGTCTGTTTAAGGTAATTATCTATATATATGTTCTTAGTGCCGCTTTGTTAATTGTTTTGGATTTGTTTTTGTAGGTCTTTTTTTTCCTTTCTTCTTTTCTTCTCTTCTCTTGTGATTTGATGACTAACTTTAGTGTTTGGATTCCTTTTTCTTTTTTATATGTATATCTATTGAAGATTTTTGGTTTGTGGTTACCAGGTAGTTTTTGTATAGCAGTCTATATGTATACAAGATTGTTTTAAGTTGCCCATCTCTTAATTTCAAATGCATTTAAAAAACCCTGCATTTGTACTCTCCTCCCCTCATGATTACTGTCTTTAGTATCATATTTTACATCTAATTGTTTTGTGAATCCCTTAACTGCTTATTGTGGATGTAGATGGTTTTATTACTTTTGTCTTTTAATCTCCCTACTAGCTTTGTGTATGGATGATTTCCTACCTTTACTATGTGTTTGCCTTTATCGGTGAGCTTTTTCATTTTGTAATTTTCTGTTTCTAGTTGCGGCCTTTTCTTTTTTGCATAGACAAGTACCTTTAACATTTACTGGAAAGCTGGTTTGGTGGTGCTGAACTCTTTTAGCTTTTGCTTGTCTGTAAAGCTTTTGATTTCTCCACCAAATGTGAATGAGAGCCTTGCCGGATACAGTATTCTTGGTTGTAGTTTTTTCCCTTTCATCACTTTAAATACATCATGCTACTACTTTCTGGCTGAGGAGTTTCTGGTGAAACATTCCCTTGTATGTTATTTGCTGCTTTTCCCTTGCCACTTTTAATATTCCCGTTTTATCTTTAATTTCTGCCATTTTAATTACAATGTGTCTGGTGTGTTCCTCTTTGGGTTAATCCTGTATGGGACTCTCTGCTTCCTGGAGTTAGGTGACCATTTCCTTTCCTGGGTTAGGGAAGCTTTCAACTAGAATGCCTTCACATATTTTGAGACTCCTATAATGTGAATATTAATGTACTTGATGTTGTCCGAGAGGTCTCCTAAATGGTCATTTCTTTTCATTCCTTTTTCTTTCAGCAGCAGTGATTTCCACTACTCTGTCTTTCAGCTCACTGATCCATTCCTCTGCATCATTTATTCTACTGTTTATTCCTTCTAGTGTATTTTTCTACTGTTTACTCCTTCTAGTGTATTTTTCATTCAGTTATTGTATTCTTCATCTGTTTGGTTGTTCTTTATGCTTTCTAACTCTTTGTTAAAAACTTTTAACTTATCACTCTGTGCATCCATTTTCTTCCTAATTAAATTTAAAAGCTTTTGCACAGCAAGGGAAACCACTGACAAAATGAAAATACAACCTATCAGATGGAAGAAAATATTTGCAAAAGATATGACTGACAAGGGATTAATATCCAACATTTAAAAACAACTCATACAACTCAACATCAAAAAAGCAAACAACCCAATCAAAAAATGGGCAGAAGAACTGCATAGACATTTTTTCTAAAGAGGATATGCAGATGGCCAACAGGCACATGAAAAGATGCTCAACATCAATAATCATCACAGAGATGCAAATCAAAACCACGAGATATCACCTCACACCTCTCAGAATGGCTATCATTAAAAAGAATGCAAATTAACAAATGTTAGGTGAGGATGTGGAGAAAAGGGAACCACGCACACTGTTGGTGGGAATGTAAATTGGTGCAGCCACTGTGGAAAACAGTAGGGAGGTTTCTCAAAAAACTAAAAATAGAACTACCATATAACCCAGAAATTCCACTCCTGGATATATATCTGAAAAAACAAAAACACTAATTTGAAAAGATACATGCACCCCAATGTGCATGTATCTTTCATACATGAACATTCATAGTAAGCAAGATATGAAAGCCACCTAAGTGTCCACCAACAGCTGAATGGATAAAGAAGATGTGGGGGTGTATACACACACATACACACACACACACACACACACACACACACACACTAGAATACTACTCAGCCATAAAAAAGAATGAAACTTTGCCATTTGCAGCAACATGGATGGACTTGGAGGGCACTATGCTAAGTGAAATAAGACAGACAGAGAAAGCCCAATACTGTATGATATCACTTATATGTGGAATCTAAAATATACAACAAACTAGTGAATATAACAAAAAAGGAGCAGACTCACAGATACAGAGAACAAACCAGTGGTTACCAGTTAAGCAGGGGGAAGAGCAATATAGGGGTGGATGAGTGGGAGGTACAAACTTACTGGGTGTAAGATAGGCTACAAAGATGTACTGTATTATACAACAGGGGGAATATGGCAACTATTTTGCAGTAACTGTAAATGTAATGTAACCTTTAAAAATTGTAATAAAAAATTAAAAATTTTAAAAATCAATTTAAAAAAATAACCTTATAGAACTGAACAAAGCATAACTATAAACAATTAACAATACTAAAATGGCCAGGCATTAAAATCACATCATCAAGCATTTACTGGACTTCTATGTGATTCTTTTGGGGTGGAAGAATTTAAATGTTAGTCAACCTTTGTATATGAGTGAACTCTAACATAAAGGCAGCAACTTTAAAAAGCCAAGCAGTGAGAAATTCCAACCTTTCAAAGAGTCTTAATTTACAATCCCAGCAATTAATCCTTATCTGTTAAATAATAACATCATATAATGGTACACTTTCTTTTTTATGGTTTCTTGAGAAGTCAGAATTGTAGGATTTTAAAAATATATTCATTAATTCATTACATGAATCATAATCAAAAGTAGGCCATGCCCTTAAGTAGAATAAGTGAAACTGTGCTATGATGAGCCCAGTGTACTTGCTGAAGGCAGATAAGAGATAAACATCTTTTTTTTAACATCTTTATTGGAGTACAATTGCTTTACAATGTTGTGTTCGTTTCTGCTGTATAACAAAGTAAATAAGCTACATGCATATGTATATCCCCTCCCTCTTACATCTCCCTCCCACCCTCCTTATCCCACCCCTCTAGGTGGTCGCAAAGCACTGAGCTGATCTCTCTGTGCTATGCAGCTGCTTCCCACTAGTTATCTATTTTACATTTGGTAGTGTATATACGTCAATGTTACTCTCACACTTCATCCCAGCTTACCCTACCCCCTCCCCATGTCCTCAAGTCCATTCTCTACGTCTGTCTTTATTCCTGTCCTGCCCCTAGGTTCATCAGAACCATTTTTTTTTTTTAGATTCCATATATATGTGTTAGCATATGGTATTTGTTTTTCTCTTCGTTTCCTCTGCAAAAACAGCCCATTCATTATCTGGATTATAACTGTTCCTTGAACATAACTTGAATATTTATTTGTTCAAGTAACTCAAGAAGGGGCAAATGCTTGCATAGTTCTGTTATATTATAGTCTCTTCTATGTGCGTTAATGACATTTTGGAGACCATCCTACACTTACTAAGTGGAACTTAACTAGAAGACTCTAAAAGGGTATTATTATAATGATTTCTATTATCCAGGAAAAAAGATACTGTGCCATATCTGAAAGCTTATTTTTAAAGTGTTGCAGTATATGCTACCTCAGTAATCTCTCCCTAATGAATCATACACATAATGATCAAAATATTGTATTTAAAATATAAAACCATTTTAACTATGCAAATTAAGAAATTGGCATAATTATGGTGACACAATTACTCTACATGTCTAACTTTATGAAGCAGCAAATGAACAGATCACATATCCACTCACCTGGTCAAAAATTACTACTCCTCACTCCAGTGACATTTTTTGCAGAAACAGAAAAACCCATCCTAAAATTTATATGGAATCTCAGGGGATGTTGAAGAGCCAAAACAATATTGAAAGAGAAGTACAGAACTAACGACACATACTTCCTGATTTCAAAACTTACTACAAAGCTACTAAAATCAAAATAGTGTGATACAGGTACTCTACAGACATACAGACCAATGGGATAGAATAGAGAACCCAAAAATAAACCCTCGCATATACGGTTCAAATGATTTTTTTTTTCTTTTTTTTTTGCGGTACGCGGGCCTCTCACTGTTGTGGCCTCTCCCGTTGCGGATCACAGGCTCCGGACGCACAGGCTCAGTGGCCATGGCTCACGGGCCCAGCCGCTCTGCAGCATGTGGGATCCTCCTGGACCGGGGCACAAACCCGTGTCCCCTGCATCAGCAGACGGACTCTCAACCACTGTGCCACCAGGGAAGCCCGGTTCAAATGATTTTTGACAAGAGTGCTAATAAGACCATTCAACAGGGGACTTACCTGGTGGGGCAGTGGTTAAGAATCCTCCTGCAAATGCAGGGGATATAGGTTCGATCCCTGGTCCGGGAAGATCCACATGCCATGGAGGAACTAAGCCCACGTGTCACAACTACTGAGCCTGCACTCTAGAGCCCGCATGCCATGAATACTAAGGCCTGTGCGCCCTAGAGCCTGTGCTCCACAACAAGAGAAGCCACCATAACGAAAAGCCTGCACACTGCAATGAAGAGTAGCTGCATCTTGCTGCAACTAGAGAAAGCCTGTGCATAGCAACAAAGACCCAACGCAGCCAACAAGAATTAAAAAACAAACGGACAAACAAAAGACCATTCAACGGAGAAAGGACAGCGTTTTCAACAAATTATATTAGGAAAAAATGGCTATCCATAAGCAAAAGGATGACGTTGGACCCTTACCTAACACTGTATACAAAAAATTAACTCAAAATGGATCAAAGACCTAAGACTATAAAACTCTTCGAAGAAAACATGGGCAAAAGCTTTACGTTATCAGATTTGGTAATGATTTTTTGGGTATGACACCAAAGGCACATAACGATCAAGGCACAGGCAACAAAAGAAAAACAGGCAAACTGGACTTCAAGAAAATTTATACATTTTGTGCACCTAGAGACACTATCGACACAGTAAAAAGGCAACCCATAGAATGAGAGAAAGTATTTGCAAACCATCTTTCTACATAATTATCAAGGGATCAATACAAGAAGGAAACATAACAACTATAAATATTTATGTACCCAACACAGGAGCACCTCAATACATAAGGCAAATGCTAACAGTCATAAAAAGGAGAACTCAATGGTAACACAATAATAGTGGGGGACTTTAACACCAAACTTACACCAATAGACAGATCATCCAGACAGAAAATAAACATGGGAACACAAGCTTTAAATGACACAAGAGACCAGAGAGAATTAATTGATATTTTTAGGATGTTCTACCCAAAATCAGAAGAATACACTTTCTTTCAAGTGCACACGGAAGGTTCTCCAGAACAGATCACATTTTGGGTCACAAATTAAACCCTGGAAAATTTAAGAAAACTGAAATTGTATCAAGCATCTTTTCCAACCACAATGCTATGAGATTAGAAATCAATTACAGGAAAAAAACAGTAAAAAACACAAATACATGGACGCTAAACAGTGCACTGCTAAATAACCAAGAGATCACTAAAGAAGTCAAAGAGGAAATCAAAAAATACCTAGAGGCAAATGACAACGAAAACATGACAATCCAAAACCTATGGGACGCAGCAAAAGCAGTTCTAAGAGGGAAGTTCACAGCAATTCAAGCTCACGTCAAGAAACAAGAAAAATCTCAAATAAACAATCTAACTTTACACTTAAAGCAACTAGAAAAAGAAGAACAAAGAAAATCCAAAATGAGTAGAGGAGAGAAATCATAAAGATGAGAGCAGAAATAAATAGAAACAAAGAAAACAATAGCAAACATCAATAAAACTAAAGGCTCGTTCTTTGAGAAGATAAACAAAATTGATAAACCATTAGCCAGACTCATCAAGAAAAAAAGGGAGAAGACTCAAATCAACAGAATTAGAAATGAAAAAGGAGATATTACAACTGACACCGCAAAAGTACAAAAGATCATAAGAGACTACTACAAGCAACTATATGCCAAAAAAGTGGACAACCTGAAAGAAATGGACAAATTCTTGGAAAAGTACAACCTTCCAAGACTGAACCAGGAAGAATTAGAAAATATAACCAGACCAATCACAGGTAATGAAATTGAAACTGCAATTAAAAATCTTTCAACAAACAAAAGTCCAGGACCAGATGGCTTCAATGGGGAATTCTACCAAATGTTTAGAGAAGAGCTAACACCTATCCTTCTCAAACTCTTCCAAAAAACTGCAGAGGGAGGAACACTCCCAAACTCACTCTACAAGGCAACCATCACCCTGATACCAAAACCAGACAAAGATATCACAAAAAAAAATTATAGACCAATATCACTGATGAACTTAGATGCCAAAATCCTCAACAAAATACTAGCAAACAGAATCCAACACATTGAAAGGATCATACACCATGATCAAATGGGGTTTATCTCAGGAATGCAAGGATTCTTCAATATACTCAAATCAATCAATGTGATACACCACATTAACAAACTGAAGGATAAAAACCATACAATCATCTCAATAGATGCAGAAAAAGCTTTTGACAAAATTCAACACCTATTTTTGATAAAAATTCTCCAGAAAGTGGGCATAGAGGGAACATACCTCAACATTATAAAAGCCATATACGACAAACCCACAGCAAACATCATTCCAAATGGTGAAAAACTGAAAGCATTTCCTCTAAGATCAGGAACAAGATAAGGATGTCCACTCTCGCCACTATTATTCAACATAGTATTGGAAGTCATAGCCACAGCAATTAGACAAGAAAAAGAAATAAAAGGAATACGAATTGGAAAAGAAGATGTAAAATTGTCACTGTTTGCAGGTGACATGATACTATACATAGAAAATCCTAAAGATGCCACCAGAAAACTACTAGAACTAATCAATGAATTTGGTAAGGTTGCAGGATACAAAATTACTACACAGAAATCTCTTGCATTCCTATACACTAACAATGAAAGATCAGAAAGAGAAATTAAGTAAACAATCCCATTACCATCACAACAAAAAGAAAAACATACCTAGGAATACGCCTACCTAAGGAGACAAAAGATCTGCACTCATAAAACTATAAAACACTGATGAAAGAAATCAAAGATAACATAAACAGATGGAGAGATATACCATGCCCCTGGATTGGAAGAATCAATACTGTGAAAATTAGGCCAGAAACCATCAAACCCTTAGAAGAAAACATAGGCAGAACACTCTATGACATAAATCACAGCAAGATCCTTTTTGACCCACCTCCTAGAGTAAAAGAAATAAAAACAAAAATTAAAAAATGGGACCTAATGAATCTTAAAAGCTTTTGCACAGCAAAGGAAACCATAAACAAGGTGAAAAGACAAGAAAGGATGCTCAACATCACCAATCCTTAGAGAAATGCAAATCAAAACTACAATGAGGTATCACCTCACACCAGTCAGAATGGCGATCATCAAAAAATGTACAAACAATAAATGCTGGAGAGGGTGTGGAGAAAAGGGAACCCTCTTGCACTGTTGGTGGGAATGTAAATTCATAGAGCCACTATGGAGAACAGTATGGAGGTTCCTTAAAAAAGTAAAAATAGATCTACCATATGACACAGCAATCCCACTACTGGGCATATACCCTAAGAAAACCATAATTCAAAAAAGATACATGTACCACAATGTTCATTTCAGCACTATTTACAACAGCCAGGATATGGAAGCAATCTAAGTGTCCATCAATAGATGACTGGATATAGAAGATGTGGCTCATATATAAAATGGAATATTACTTAGCCATAAAAACGAACCAAGTTGAGTTATTTGTAGTGAGGTGGATGGACCTAGACTCTGTCATACAGAGTGAAGGAAGTCAGAAAGAGAAAAACAAATACCGTATGCTAACGTATACGTATGGAATTTTAAAAAGCAGTACTGATAAACCTAGTGGCAGGGCAGGAATAAAGATGCAGACGTAGAGAACAGACTTGAGGGCACGGGGCGGGGAAGGGGAAGCTGGGATGAAGTGAGAGAGTAGCACTGACATATATACACTACCAAATGTAAAATGGATGGCTAGCGAGAAGCTGCTGCATAGCACAGGGAGATCAGCTCGGTCCTTTGTGACAACCTAGAGGGATGGGATATGGAGGGTGGGAGGAAGGCTCAAGAGTGAGGGGATATGGGAATATATGTATACATAGAGCTGATTCACTTTGTTGTACAGCAGAAACTAACACAACATTGTAAAGCATTTATACTCCAATAAGGATGTGAAAAAAAAATGGGCAAAGGATCTGAATAGATATTTCTGCAAAGCAGATATACAAATGGCCAATATGTACATGAAATGATGCTCAACATCACTAATCATTAGGGAAATGCAAAAAAAAAAACCCTACAATGAGATACCCCCTCACACCATTAGGGTGGCTGCTATAACAAGTAAAGCAGAAAAATAACAAGTGTTGTAAAGGATGTGGAGAAACTGGAACACTTGTATAGTATGGATGGGAATATAAATTGTATAGCCACTGTGGAAAACAGTATGGTGGTCCTCCAAAAAAATAAAAATATAAGAATTCTGGCATGGATGGTGGTGAGGGTAGCACAACATTATGAATGTATTTTATACCACTGAACTGTACACTTTAAAATTGTTTGGATGGCAAATTTTATGTTATGTGTACATTACCACAGTAAAAAGAAAGAAAGAAAGGGGAAAGAAAGAAAAAAAAAGAAATTGGAGAAAAAAGAAAGCTACTACTGCTCTCATTAGAAACTATTAGGATACCAAAATAAGTAAATAGTTTCAGGTTTTATGCAGTTGTTTTATTTTCAAAGCAAGTTACTCAGTATGTTTTAAAACAAACAGTCTTCAGACAGACAGAAGTGTAAAAAAATAAGCATTAGGCTAAGACCAGAATTATTAAACCTATCAACCAGCCAGGGAATGGCTGACATATAAAATATAATTATCCTGAATTTCACCAAATATTCCCCCAAATGAATGAATACTTCACTAATCAAATTCTCATAAAAGCTAAAATTGAAGTCCAAATATTTCACTATCATCTTAAAAGAAAATTAACATAACATTACTGCAACATTACTTTCTGTTTGTCAATGTGTCTTTCAATTTTTGAATGTGCATATTTCAGACTTTAGCAACAAAACTACTGCATCAAATTCGTCTTTAACCAACAACCTCCAGTGGAATTTAATGTAACCATATAGGAGATACCCTTTTTATGACAACATAAGACTCTTTTGGAAGAAGGGAAACAAGGAAGGCAATATGGAAAATGCTCTTAAGTGATATATTTATGAACTGCACAAGAAAAGTGTTCAAAAATTGTCTTGAGAGTTTTAATACATACCAGGTTCCAATTTGATAATTTTTACTGCAGCCAGCTCTCCCGTATGTATATTTCTGGCCTAAAATAAAAATGAAAGTAAAACTTTAAAAAAGTCTGTCTACTATATAAAAGTTACTTGGTACTATGTTAATTAGTTGCTTATCAATCAGGCTTTTAACAAAACTGAAAAACAAAATCTTTATTTCCAGTGAAATGAGTATACTCATTTTCCCAATAAAGAAAATATAGAAAAAATACACACACACACACACACACACACACAAAATTCTCTTTAATCCCACCACTAAAAAACAACTACTGTTTAAAATTTTGGTGTCCTTCCTCCAAGTCTTTTTTTATACTTACTTTTTTTAATTAAAAAAATACTCATGGTTTTTATATATTTTATAAATATAGTCCTAGGTCATTAAAGGAAAATAAAAACCAAATCATGTGTATCTTACTACCCAGAGGAAAAAAGTTAACTCTTAGTGTACGTATTTCCTTTTTTGCCCTGTGTATGTGTGCTCAAGTGTGTACGTGTTATAGAAGATGTGCCATCACAGTCTTCAACAACATGATGTGCAATGCTGCCTAATTTTCCACTGATGGTATATATAATTTATTTAATTTATCTGCTATTAATGGACACTTAGGATTTTAATATTATTTTGGAATTATAAATAGAGGAATATATATATCTCATAGCTTTATATCTATCCACAGCCTTGATTATTTCCTTCAAATGAATTACTAGAAGAGAAACTACTTACCGCTTAAGAAAATATCATGGATAGACTTAGTATAATTAATGCTTCAATGATTATCACTGCAAATATTTTAGCACATATCAAAGTTTATCAGTAAGGCAACCTATAAACATAATTGTTAAGTTAAAAAGTATGTGGATTTAAAATGGACATATTGCCATATTGCTCTGAAAAAAATTATGGGGATTCATACTCTCACCAACCTTAGATGTTAAATCTATGTCTGCCAAGTTCTATTATAGGTGCAGATTTTTATTTTATTTTTTAAAAATTATGTACTTTCTCAGTCCTCTACATAATTTTAAATGTCTATATAATAGTTCATATAATCATTTCTCCCTTACTGTTAGATATTAAGGATGTTATACATAGTCTTTTCATTATTTAAGACCATTTCTTTCAAATGGATTCTAAGGTATGAGATTACTAGGGTCAAGGGTATAAATATGAACATTTAAGGCCATCAAAACATACTGCCAAAATAGTCTAAAAGCACTGTGCCATAATATTGTCAACGCTAATATGAGTGCTCATTTTCATTACACCCAGTGTGGCACACTCTATGTGGAAATGCTATTTAATAATCTACATTTTTCATTTTAGTATATTAGATTTGAATATGAATTTTCACACTTGGCATAAATAAGGAGCATATGATAAAACAGAAAAGAATGACAAAGAATGTAGGGAAGAGAGCCTACATTTTCAGAAATGACATATAGAGGGTGAGAAAAATAATAGAATGGGGGAGAGGGATGCAGAGGGAAAGTCACAAACAGAAAGGTAGAAGAAAAAAGGATTTTTTCTACAGCAGCAGTCTCAAATATTTTGTGATGAGAAGTTCATATTTTCCTCATCTATTGCGGTAAATAGGGTAAGGAGGAGTCTTAGGAAGAGAAAACAAACATTTTAACTCCCCCCATCCATGATTACCCTTCCCCCAACTGCAAACACATTTAGAGAAATGGGAAAAGGTCAGCCAGAAGCCTCACACCATTCCTACCCTCTCCTCTTCCTTGCCTGTGACAAAAGAATCGCCTCAGGTCTTTTCCCCATTCCTAAGATCTTTCAGCATTTTATATCCATACAGTGGAGTATTATTCAGTGATAAAAAGAAATGAGCCATCAAGCCATGAAAAGATATGAAGAACCGTAAATGCATACTGCTAAGTGAAAGAAACCGGTCTGAAAAAGCTACATACTATATGAGTCCAACTATATGACATTCTGGGAAGGCAAAACCATAGAAAGAGTGAAAAGAATGGTTGCCAGGGGTCTGGGTGAAGAGTGATGAACAGGTGAAGTACAGAGAATTTTTAGGATGATGAAACTATTCTCGTATGAAACTGTAATGGATACACGTCACTAGGTATCTGTCAAAATCCATAAAACTGTACAACACAAAGAGTGAACCTTCACATAAACTATGAACTATAATAATGTATCAAGACTGGTTCAATAATTGTAATAAATATACCACACTTAATGCAAGATGTTAATAAAAGGGGAAACTGCATAGGTGGGTGGGTGAGGTGTGGATGAATGTAACTGTATATATCCGCTCAACTAATCTGTAAATATAAAACTATACTAAAATTAAATCTATTAATTATTTTTAAAAGAATACACATAAAATTAAATTTTAAGTATATTGATACTTTCAGACATATTGTGTCAATTTTTATGATTAGAATCAACACAAATATGTTGAATTTCAATTAAAAGAACCAAAATGACGCAAGAACCAAGGACACCTTTTTTTAGAGATTCTGAGGGACTCGGGAAGGAACAGATCACTGGAAGATTTGAACAATCACAGAACCACATAAAATAAATATGGTATTTTAAAATTCAGCTACACCATGCATAAGCCAAAATATACTATATGTCACTACAGAAATTTTTAAAAAAGAATATAAGCTATAAGTTCCACTGGCAGGGTAAACACTTCAGTGTCAGTCTCCATTTTGAAGACATATTTCTGTTCTCTCCAAATGAAGAACCGATGGGCAAATGTTCATAGTCTGTAATTTTCCAGCTGGATTTTTAAAACAGAAAGCAGTACCAGGCTCTTTTATAATGAAAGGCAAAGAGGCTTTCAGAAAAAAAGATCTAAACAGAGACTTTACAGATTCAATTTACTACAGAGATCTTTCAGAAATTTAACTATACAATTTCACACTATAATCCAGTGGAGTCATATGCAATACTAGGTTTTGAAACCCAACATTTCCTTTCAACAAATTAAGTGTGATATTCTCAAGTATTTTTGTTTTTAACTTTAACACGCAAGAATTTAAAGATCCTACACTGTGTTTATAAAAGGAACTAACAAATACCACAGCACCTCTACAAAAAGATCTAAATATATTTCTGATTTCTACTTATTTTAGCAGGTTATTGCTATACACTAATATTTAGACTTAAGGGTATACTGAACACCTAGAAGTCCAATAAAATATTTTACTATAGTTTATCTCTTATTTAATTCTTTATTAATCAGGAATTAAAATTATTAGGTGGAAAAAGATAAACTAATAATAAATGGGATCAATGTCATTATAAAATCCATAAACGAGCCTTTCCACTTAAATTAAGTTTCTATTCTCATTGCCAAGGTATTTCCCTTATCTCTTAATATTTCCAGGTCAATTTACTACTGGAGACATATTTTTACTCAAACTCTCCTGTCTGGATTTTTAATTCATAGTAAAAAGTTAAATTTCCACTTGCACCAAGAAAAAAAATTAAAGATGTTTATCTTCCTAACTTACCCATTTCTATTTTAACAATATTATGCAGTTGCCAGCTTATAAGCCATGAACTTTCCAATATGCTGTAAAATTTTTAATGTGACTAAAAAATAATTAGAGGAAAAGTCTTGAGTTATCAACAAAGAATAGAAAGATATGATTTAAGGCACAGTACCTCTCAGTAGTGAGGAAGCTGAAATATAATTTCTTTTAACAGGGGTAAAAAATGTTAACTGGCAAGTATTGACAGACATCTAAAAGTTATAGCAACCAAGATGGTCACCATGAAGATAAATGAGATCAGCTCTTGTATTCCATTTCACTGTTCTTCACATTAGGCCCCTCATCCTATCCCCAGGTAACTTCCTTCCAGCATTTCTTAGGGTCACAAAATTTTTCCATGAAGCCAACTGGGGGCATCAATTTCAAATATACACCCTTCCTCCAAAAATATTCTTTAATATAACAACAGAGAATCCAGATATCTCAATATTTAACAAGCTATCTCTTGTGGCTAGTGACTACTTCTCAGAGTCAAAATTATGTATCCCAGACTTAAGAATATGAACTACGATACAAAAGTAGTAACACAGCATCTATAAAGTTTGAAGAAAGCCAAGTAGCTGGTTTGCCCACAAAAGAAGTAAGCAGTCAATTATCTCATAGGTTGTAAAACCTCTATATCTGACTCTTTATGGAACATTGTTTTTGACAGGTTCATTCAATCAACAAATATTACTGAACACTGAATACCAAATATTATTATTTAACAAATATGTGCCAGGCACTGATATTGATACTGGGGATATAATGAAACAAAACAGTGCTGTCTTTAGGAAGCTTTTTATCAGTTGGTGAGACAGAGAAGTGAATAGTAAATACAACAAAGTGTGACAAATCTCTCAAAGGTGATACAAGACAACACAGGAGGGTTCTGAGCCAAGTCAAAGCTGGTTGGAGAAAGCTTCCACGAAAAAGTAAATCTAAACATGGATATTATGAGAGACTTTCTTGGGAAGAGTGGGGTGGGGTAAGGGATTATAACAGAATTCCAGGCAAAGGTGTAAAGATAGGAGAAAACATGGTCATTTCAAAGTAGTAAAATTATCTTGTGTTAAGGGAAACATAAGAGTGTAAAGAGACGATGGTGAGAGACAACATTCCTTTGAAGCTCAGGAAAGACTGTATCACCCACTAACCTACTGTAGCCATCATCTACTAACTTCTTGGTCACCCCTTCTTGTTCACTCAGGACTTTATGGTTCCTGACTCACAGTCTTCCTCTCCACCCCTTTTCTTGGTACCATTCTTAGAGACTTCAACATCCAGATCTACTCTCTGACTTTTCAATCCTTAGCCTCCTATCTGAATCTTGACTTCAAACGTCGTAATTCCCGATCATGACTTCCTACCCTTTCAGCTCACTTACTCTAGTCGTCCCATTCCAGTGATCTTTCCACCTCATCAATCCAGTGCATTCCCATATGACTATCAATTACATCTCTCAATTCCTCACATCTTCTCTTAACTGTCAGGGTTCCATGTTGCACCACTCTATTTATAATCACTCCCTTACAAACAACCTTAACTTCCTTCTCCTCTTATCCTCTGTCATACTAGCCTAGCAAAATCCTAATCTGATTAAACTTGATTATCCACTAATTCCATACTGATATTGAACAGCTAAATGATACTGGGGAAAAAATGTATAAAATCAGACTAACTGGTGTTATTTTCGAATCATAACACAAACCTCAAACTACAAACTACAACTTCTCCATGAGGTTTGATTTTCTACTCTTCAAAAAGAAAATTTTATACCTCTCTCTTAAAGCCTTCAATAATGCCTAAGCCTCTGTTTACTCACTCCTCTCTTACCTATCCTAACACAGAATTTCACCTTTTCTTTACCTAACATTGTCCTATGTAGTCCTATGGCTTTAACAACCTTCTCCAGGATAAATCTCTCCTCACCCAGCTCCAGACTCCTAAATCCATGGAAACCTGACACGCATGTCAACGCTAACATGCCTAACACATAACACTCAGCTTTCTCTGCTCCATAAACCCATTCATCTTCACATCTTCCCAATCTAAATAAAATTTACTGCAGCCAGCCAGTTGCTCAAGTACAAAACCCAAGGTCATTCTTCATTTCTTTCCTTCACATTCTTCACATCTGATATCTCAGCAAATAGTGATGGCTTAAAAATATAAAGCAAATCCATTAACTTTCCTCTATCTTCTCTGCTATGCTCTAGTCCAGCTTGTCTCCATTAGGAATTAGCAAACTAATGTGAATGCAAAGGAATAGCAAATCTAGGATAACCCCTAGTTTCTAGATTGTACAAGTGAATACACACTGTGATTCCATTCACTAAGATGACAGACACAGGAAGATGGACACATTCTATGGGTGGAGGGGAAGGACAGTGAAGGAACATAGATAAGGGGCTCAGATTTGAACATATTTAAAATTTAGGTTCCTATGAAAAACTAACTAGAGATATGGAGATATCCAGTAAGCCACTTAATAGCTCCTGAAGCTCAAGAGCTAACATGGACTGGAGACAGATTGGGCATCATCAATATTATTGAATCCAGGCCAGTAGATGACATAACCTAAGAAGAGTATGTAGAGTTAGAAGAAAAGAGATTCAAGAGCAGAATCCTAGAATATTACCCACATTTAAGGGATAGGGAAATAAAACTCTCCACAACAGATCACATGCTAGACCACAAAACAAATTTCAATAAACTTAAAGAAGAATGTAATCATAGCAAGCATCTTTTCCAACCACAATGATATGAGGCTAGAAATCAACTACAAGAAAAAAAAACTGCAAAAAATACAAACACGTGGAGGCTAAACAATATGCTACTAACCAACGAATGGGTCACTAAAGAAACCAAAGAGGAAATCAAAAAATACGTGGAGACAAATGAAAATGGAAACACAACCATCCAAAATCTATGGGATGCAGCAAAAGCAGTTCTAAAAGGAAAGTTTATAGAAATACAAGTCTACCTCAGGAAACAAGAAAAATCTCAAATAAACATCTAACCATACACCTAAAGGAACTAGAAAAAGAAGAACAAACAAAACCAAAACTCAGTAGAAGGAAAGAAATAATTAAAATGAGAGCAGAAACAAACGAAATAGAAAATTCTTAAAAATGGGAAAGATCAATAAAACTAAGAGCTGGTTCTTTGAAAAGATGAAGAAAATTGATAAATCTTTAGCCAGACTAATCAAGAAAAAAGGAAAGAAGACCTGAATAAAATCAGAAATGAAAGAGAACTTACAGCTGACATCACATATATCAAAAGATCATAAGAGAATATTACAAACAATTATATGCCAATAAAATGGACAACCCAGAAGAAATGTACAAATTCCTAGAAACATACAAACTCTCTGGACTGAATCAGGAAGAAACAGAAAATATGAACAGATCAATTACCAGTAATGAAATTAAATCAGTAAAAAAAATTTTTTTCCAACAAACAAAATTCCAGGACCAGACATCTTGAAAAGTAATTCTACCAAACATTTAAAGAAGAGTTAACACTTATCCTTCTCAAACTACTCCAAAAAATGGAAGAAGAAATACTTCCAAACTGATTCTACGAGGCCAGCATCACTCTGATACCAAAACCAAAGACACTACAAAAAAAGAAAATTAAAGAACAATATCACTGAACATAGATGCAAAAATCCTCAACAAAATATGAGCAAATTGAATTTAACAATACATTAAAAGGATTAAACATTATGATCAAGTGATATTTATCCCAAGGATGTAAGGATGGTTCAAAAGCTGCAAATCAATCATTGTGATACACCACATTAACAAACTGAAGAATACAAATCATATCATCATCTTGAGAGATGCAGAAAAAGCTTTTGACAAAGTTCAACATTCATTTATGATAAAGACTCTCAACAAAGTGGGTATAAAGGGAACATACCTCAACACAATAAAAACCATATATGACAAATCTACAGTCAACATCATACTTAACAGTGGAAAGCTGAAAGCATTTCCTGTAAGATCAAGAACAAGACAAGGATGTCCACTCTCACCACTTATATTCAACACAGTTTTGGAAGTCCTAACCACAGCAATTAGAGAAGAAAAATAAATAAAAGGAATCCAAACTGGAATACGTAAAACTGTCGGTGTTTGTAGATGACATTATATTATATGGAGAGAAAATCTTTAAGATGCCACAAAAAAAACTATTAAAACTAATAAGTGAAGTCAATAAAACTGCAAGATAAAAATTAATATATTATTGTAGCTTTATAGTATAGTTTGAAATCAGGGAGCATGATACCTTTAGTTTTGTTTTTCTTTTTCAAGATTGTTTTGAAACCTATTGTGTCTCTATACACTAGTAATTAACTATCAGAAAGAGAAATTAAGAAAACAAACTCATTTACAATTGCATCAAAAAGAATAAAATACACAGGAATAAATCTAACCAAGGTGGTAAAAGACCTGTACTAGGAAAACTGTAAGACACTGATGAAAGAAACTGCAGACAACACGAACAAAGGGAAAGATATGTCATGTTCATGAATTAGATTAATATTATTAAAATGACCATACTACCAGTGGCAACCTACAGATTCAATGCAATCCCTGTCAAAATACCAACAGCATTTTTCACAGAACTAGAACAAATAATTCTGAAATTTATATGGAAACACAAAACATTCCAGATAACCAAAACAATCTTGAAAAAGTAGAACAAAGCTGGAGGTATCACACTCCCTGATTTATTTATACTATAAAGCTACAGTAATCAAAATGGCATGGTACTGGCACATAGGTCAATGGAACAGAATAGCGACCCCAGAAATACCCACACTTACATGGTCAATTAATCTATGGCAAAGGAGGCAAGAATATATAATGGGGAAAAGACAGCCTCTTCAAGATATGGTGCTTGGAAAACTGGAGAGCTACATGCAAAAGAATCAAACTAGACTACTTTCTCACACCATATACATATACCTTAAACTCAAAATGGATTAAAGACTTAAATGTAAGACCTGAAACCATAAAACTGAGGAAAACATAGGCAGTACACTATTTGACATTGATCTTAGCAATATTTTTTTGAATATGTCTCCTCAAGTAAGGGAAAAACAAAAATTAAAAAACTGGACTACATCAAACTAAGAAGCTTTTGCACAGCAAAGGAAACTACCAACAAACAAAAATGCTGCCTACTGAATGGGAGAAGATATGTGCAAACATAATATCCCATAAGGGGTTAATATTCAAAATACATAAACAGCTCATAGAACTCAACATCAAAAAAAAAAAAACCAGATTAAAAAATGGGCAGAGGACTTGAACAGATACTTTTCAAAAGAAGACATACAGAGAGCCAACATACATATGAAAAAATGCTCAATACCACTAATCAGAGAAATGTTAATCAAAACCACAATGTCACAGCTATCAGAATGGCTATCACCAAAAAGACAACAAATAAAAAGTGTTGGCAAGGATGTGGAGAAAAGGGAACCCTCATGCACTGTTGGTGGGATGTAAATTGGTGCAGCCACTATGGAAAACATTACGAAGGTTCCTCAAAAATTCAAAAATAGAACTGCCATATGATCCAGCAATATCACTTCTGGGCATGTATGTGAAGATAACAAAAATACAGATTCAAAAAGATACATGTGTGCCACTATTCACTGCAGATTTATTTACCATAGCCAAGATATGAAAGCAAACCAAGTGGAGATACATACACACACACACACACACACACACACATATTACTTAGCCATAAAAAATGAAATCTTGCCATTTGTGACAAAGTGGATAACCTCGTGGGTATTATGCTAAGTGAAATAAGTCAGACAAACACTGTAAGATTTCACTTATATGTGGAATCTAAAGAACAAAATAAACAAAACAAAACAGAAACAGATCAAAGAACAAACTGGTGGTTGCCAAAGGGGAGGGGGATGAAGAATGAGTAAAATAAGTGAGGGAGGTTAAGAGGTACAAACTTCCAGTCACAAAATAAATAAGTCACAGTGATGTAATATACAGCATAGGGAACAGAGTCAATAACAGTATAGTGATGGATGGCAACTAGACTTACTGCTGTCATCATTTTGTAATGTATAAAAATATCAAATCACTCTTGTAATCTGAAACTAATATAATACTGTTGAGTCAACTACACCTCAATAAAAATTTTAAAACTAGGTAGGTAGGTAGGTAGATAAGAAGGAAGGAAGGAAGGAAGCAAGGATGAAGGGAGGAAGGAAGGAAGGAAACAGACAAAACTAAAACTACAACTACTCTAGAGATACTGTTCTATTAGAATCTCAGTTTGGAGAAAATTTTGGAAATGATCTAATTCAATCTTTTTTCTAAAAAAGCAATTTTCTTCTACTTAGTTTATGGAGGTCATTTGATCAATCTCATACATTCATTTTGTAGGATAAATTTAGTTGTATAAAGACTTTTTATGATAAGCAAAATCTACTTTCCTATAATTTCTCCTCAATGGTCCCAGTTTTAGTCTATGAGATAAAGCTGATTGAGTCTATTCCTCCTATGACAAATTTCAGATATCTAAATTCATTGATTTATTCAGTAAGTATGTTTTGATTTATTCAGTATGTATTGCCATTCTTATGGCAGTTAGGGGACCTAGTTCTAATTTTAACTCTGCTCAGACAGAAACATAAAAGCTCCCTTCTATCTATGGATGAAACATGCTAACTTCTTCAACATGCTACATACAGATTCCAGACCCTTACCACCATTCTGATTACTATGTGTTTTCACTATGTGCTCAAAGTCTGATGTCCAACAAAAATGATAGTAGTTAAAATATTAGATTCATTACAAAAGTTATAAGTGATTTTCTTTCTTCAAATTTCTATAAAGTTATGATATCTTTAAAATTTAAAAATAAATTTTGAAAGTGTTATATTCAAAACACAATGTAAAAAAAAATAAATTTAAAAAACAAAAAATAGGGGCTTCCCTGGTGGCGCAGTGGTTGCGCGTCCGCCTGCCGAGGCAGG
>NC_041224.1:132797376-132798639 GCF_002837175.3 Physeter macrocephalus
GAGCCTGTGCTCCGCAACGGGAGAGGCCACGGCAGAGGGAGGCCCGCATACCACAAAAAAAAAAAACAAGAAACAAAATACAATGCAGTACTTTACCCTGTGGTAAGAATAAAGTGCTTCATTTTACTTCTATTATAAATCTTTTTGGGAAAAAGGGAGATCATAAACACATATTATATACTATATAAATTATGTAAATTTCAAGGAAACCACTTCCAATAAGATTATCAAATTTATGTCAACAAAATATAATAAGGGGGGAGCCACACAGCATATCCTCCACATGAAAATTTAATATAAAGATTAGTCATTCATTATTTTTTCATTTACTCAGCATCCCTTATACATACCTTTAGGTATGAGGGTAGTACTGGTGGGATGACAGCAAAGAATTAAAGATTTATCTGCCTTGTTTGAGTTTCAATGAGACAGATTTTAGATCCAAACAGGAAAGTTTTCTATAGCACTTAAAAAGGAACCAACTGCTTCTAGTATATCATTATTTAAATAAGCTAAATGACCCTTTGTCAAGGATAGGGTAGGGGACATATGTACTGTGTAAGAGGTCCCTGACAGCTCCCAAATTCCTTAATTTTTGTGAAGCAAGTTATTTCCAAGCTGCCTTCCAGATCTAGACAGGTGCTCCCTCTCCCACAGAAGGAGGCTATACTGCAGGGTTTGCCCCACTACCAGGCAGACATATTCAGAGTCTAAGGCCTGCCTGTTAGGGTGACCCCAAATCTGTCCAGATGACTTATATCTCAGGACACACTAAAGCCTTAGTATGTTAGGATACTTACTTGCCTTTGAAAAGAATTTTTCTAATCCTCTCCTAATACAGATTGATTTTATTAAAGGGAGCATTCCTCCTAGAGGATTACTTAAATTGTAATTATCTGGAGGCCTTCATGGCAAAGCAAAGGGAGAAAGGGCTTGAGTTAAGATTAAAAGAGGTAGGGAAAAAACAAACACGAAAACATAAGTGTAAAATAAGGTAACAGAAATACATTACATTACATTATTAATAATAAAAAAACAGGTAAGGGGGCTTTCCCTGGTGGCGCAGTGGTTGAGAGTCCGCCTGTCGATGCAGGGGACATGGGTTCGTGCCCCGGTCCGGGAAGATCCCACATGCCACGGAGCGGCTAGGTCCGTGAGCCATGGCCGCTGAGCCTGCGTGTCCAGAGCCTGTGCTCCGCAACGGGAGAGGCCACAACAGTGAGAGGCCCGCATGCCGCAAAAAAAAAAAAAAAAAAGGTAGGA
>NC_041224.1:132798649-132813175 GCF_002837175.3 Physeter macrocephalus
TCCGGGAAGATCCCACATGCCGCGGAGCGGCTAGGTCCGTGAGCCATGGCCGCTGAGCCTGCGTGTCCAGAGCCTGTGCTCCGCAACGGGAGAGGCCACAACAGTGAGAGGCCCGCATGCCGCAAAAAAAAAAAAAAAAAAGGTAGGAAATATGTAAACTCTCAATCACTGCTGGTGGGTGCAACTATTGAGGGGAATAATAGGTCAAATTCACTGAAACTTTAGCCAGAAGGACTCCCCCAGGATTGGCATCTCTTGCCCCATGTGCAGCCACATTTTCATGCAGTGTGAAATTAACAACATGGATAAAAATCTCATCACAAGGAAAAAAGAAAATTTAATTCTAGAAATTTACTTAAAGAAATAATTAGATATGTGAAAATTTGTTCAAGGATACGGATCACAGCATGCTTATAATAAGGAAATACTGGAGATAATCTGCTTGTTCAACAATAATGAATAAAACACTGTACAATGATACAAGGAAATAATACACAAATATTAAATGTGTATATCTACTCACATGAAAAGTTGTTTGTGACATACTGTTAAATGAAAAAAGTACCTTATCAAATATATATGCTATATAATATACTATATATAGTATGCTTAAATATATGCTTATATAATATATATTATGATCTATGTATGTGTCCTTAATACGGCTTTTTAAAAGTCTTGAAAGATATACAAAAATGTTCACCTTTCTGTAAAAGAGGTACATGTAATTTTTCATTTATTCCTATATCCAAGTTTTCGAAAATAAACACATATTATTTAAAATGTATTTTTTGAAAAGAAGGTAGGAAAGAAGGCTATCTATTCTGAGGCGAGGACGAGAGAGGCAAATAGGAAGGCAAGTCCTACCCATGGATCTACAGAAAGAATAGGAAATTATTCCTGGAAAAAAAAACATTATAGGCGACCCAAGCATCTCCACTATTACAATTAGGAACTAAATAGCTTAAAATGCAAAAGTTGCTAATAATTTATTGCAACTTATGTCTATTAAAATATACTGTCATGCCCACATTGGATCCTTCCTGATATTGATGAGGTAGGTTTAAAAAAAGGACAAAAAGGCACAGGGCACCTAGAAAAGAGGGTGCATGTATGTGAGGGGTAACACATTGGTTCACAAGACATCCTTCTCAGGCTGTGACAAATTAGAGATAGGCAAACAGAAGTAACCAGCTAATGCTACAGAAGGTAGGCTATTCTACTGCCTGAAAGAATTAGCATTTTATTTTAACTTAGAATAGCATTACCAAATCTAGTCTATAGGACTCAGTTATCTTAGGTAACAGTAAATCTAAAGTTCCAACAAAATAAGCACAAGAGAAGGCACATCAGGAAGGGTGTCTAACAACCAAGAAAAAAAACAGTTTCTCTTTTTACTTATTAACATTGTAGGGTGGCTATGAGCTATTGATAAATTCAATAGCTATGAGCTATTGATAAGTTCATCTCCACAGTAAAAGCAAGTCAAACCTGGGCTCCAATTTGGAAGTTTTTTTGTTGTTGTTGTTTTTGTTGTTTTTTTTGTGGTACGCGGGCCTCTCACTGTTGTGGCCTCTCCCGTTGCGGATCACAGGCTCCGGATGGACAGGCTCCGTGGCCATGGCTCACGGGCCCAGCCGCTCCTCAGCATGTGGGATCTTCCCGGACCGGGGCACGAACCCGTGTCCCCTGCATCGGCAGGCGGATTCTCAACCACTGCGCCACTAGGGAAGCCCCCCCAATTTGGAAGTTTTAAGGGTAAGAGTAACGACCAGGTGGGTAACCAGGAAAGTATTTCTGAAAGTTGATGCTGAGACCTGAAGCTTATATGCATATTCAAATCAATCCAAAAAATCCCTCACCTCTCAGCAGAGGGGTAAGGCTGCCAAGTCTCATCTGACCATCTGCCCATAATTTGCTTAGAGCTTATCATGTGCTAGACAATGTGTTAAGGGCTATGTATACAGCAGTGAATTTAAAGATGTAGTCCCGAGGCAGTTTGGTATAGTGGAAAGAACAGAGATTATACAGTCAGAAGATATGGATTCATGTCCTCACAGTGCCACCTACTATCTGTGAGATCTAGAGCAAATATCATACAACTTACGATACAACATAATATACAACTTATGACACAAGCAAATATCATACAACTTCTTCTTGGGTAAACTAGAGATGATAATACATCTGTCCCACTTACCTCATAGGATTATTGTGAGAAACAAGTAATATATTGATTATGAAAGAGCTAAACAAACATTAGTCACTCATTCATTTTAATCCAATTCCATTTTTAAAAAAATGTTAGAAGGTGGGGGCCTATATCACTCATGGGCCCAAACACCTCCGAGGATAGACTGGGCTATCATCCTGGCTTCCCACATCATCTTCTCAAAATCTCAGTGGGAGATTATGACGTTTAACAGACATAGTTACACTAGACATAAATTCATCTTGCCTTTTTCAAAGAGTTATCTACACTCTCGAACTTAAATAGTACTTCACATAATTGAAAAGCAATAGCCTTCTACTAACATTCAAACATGTACAAATACTCAAAATAGTCCAATGCAGCCAAGAGAAAGTGCCTGTTCCAATTTATCTGATCTAGGACTAAGTTCTCAAATTGAAAACAAAGCCCTGAAAACACAAGTATCACTTGTTTATAAGTTAATAAGTATCACATGTTTCTCTTCCTGTGTATTTGGTCTGAAACCACAATTTTAAGCTAAGAGTGAAACTTTTATAAATTCTGAAAGGAAAACTAGAATAAGAAATCTAAGTCCATCTGCATTCTATCCCACTGTCTTTATCAAAAACACTGGAAATGATGGTTAAAGTGAAAATACTGAACCTATGAAAATAAAAAGAATAGTAGAAACATTATAAGCCTAAGGCAGAGGTTGTATCTAAAAGTCAATTTTGGAACTAGAATTTATATACCTGCACCAGTGATGGCACTGTTTTATGTCTACTTTCACAACGTTGAAAGTATTTAAGACTTTTATAGTTTTCACAACATTTCTATGAAAGTAGAAAGGCGTTTTAAAATTATTTGCCTCTAACCATGATCCAGAGCTTCACATCCACCATCAGAACCATGGTCTTTTTCCAGGCAGTCATAACATAAGCCTACTTCTATGCAGTAACAAAAATAAATCCAAAATAAGAGTTTAACCAGATGATTTGCAAAACAGTAAACATCCATAACAGAACACTTCATCCTAATAAAACATGTTTTATTTTCATAGTAACCTTTCACAATATTTAACATAATATCTAATTAAATAACTTTTAATAAGATATCCACTAGCTTAATAAAAAGCATAATTTTAAATAAGATTCTTATTTCCCGCTGTTAACCTATTTTTGCAAGTTATTCACTCTCTCTTACCCTAACATGACAACCCAACAGTCTCTTATGTCAGATTACCAGGACACAGAAAGGATATAGTATATTCACACAAACTGTGCTAGAATCCAAAAAAAAAACAGAAGAAGAAGAAGTGGGTGATGTTTTGATATCAAATGTCAGAGAAAGTACCAGCAGAATATACATTCATCCTCTATCACCTTCACATTTGGGGCCATTAGGCATGTCTATTTCATTAGCATTTAAATATTAGAGAACACCAGTGGGGAAAGATATAGTAGAAGCAGCTACATATCCTTTGTTTTCAAAATCATGCTATTAAAAAATGACATAGAGGGACTTCCCTGGTGGTCGAGTGGTAAAGAATCCTCCTTACAATGCAGGGGACATGGGTTCGATCCCTGGTGAGGGAACTAAGATCCCACATGCCACGGGACAGCTAAGCCCACGTGCCACCACTATTGAGCTCACGCACCTCAACTAGAGAGCCTGTGTGCTGCAAACCACAGAGCCCATGCACTCTGGAGCCCATGCGCCACAACTAGAGAGAGAAAACCTGGATGCCACAACTAGACAGAAACCCACGCGCTGCAACAAAAATATCCCATGTGCAGCAACGAAGATCCCACATGCCACAACAAGGACCTGACACAGCCATAAATAAACAAATAAAATTTTTTAAAAATTACATAGCAATGGGTAACTTACATACAACTGCTGAACTTAATTAAAATCACAATGACTTGTACCCCTGCGCCAGCCAATGAGATGCAATGGTGGAAGTGACTGTGTCTCAGTTCTAATTCCTAACCCTAAGCTTACAATTTAGCTGTAGAGATAGGTTCAGGTGATTCAGTAAGAGACAGAGATTGTTAAGACATCCTCTGGTTACCCAGATATCCACTTGGCCAACTCCTTAGTCTCTGAGCAAATCTAACCTTCTCAACGTGGCCTACCCTGTCCATCCCAATATAATTCCTCAACCTGCCTTCCCCATCCCACCCTGGCAATCCTGAACCCCTTAACTTGTTCAGTGTTTTCTTCTTTCCACATCTTTAATCACCTTCTAACATATCATACAACTTATTTATTATGTTTATTGTTTGAGGGCAAGAATCTTTGTCTACATCATTCACTGGTGTATTCCAAGACCCCAGAACAGTGGCTGGCACATCAGAGGCTCTCTATAAATACTGGTTGAATCTTAAATACTCCTTTCCACCCTGTCATTCCCCGGCTGCATTCCAGTTCCCCATTCATCAATGTGCCTCATCCTAACCATACCCATAGGGGAACAACTGGGGCTGGAAATCAATGGAGGCTCTATTTCAGAGAAGGAGAGAGGGAAAGAGGGAGGAAAAAGAAAGGGAGGGAAGGAGGTCTTAAATTTATCCCCTACCTTGGTCCCCAACAATTCCATCCTAAATTTTTACATTTAATCTTCCTAAATTTTCAATTCCTCCCAAATTCTTTGTCTTGATTGCCTTCTCTGTGAAATTCCTTCTCTAAACTCAGCAACACTCCTGGTCAATTGAGTTATAAGACAATTTTAAAGAACAGTAACTGGAAAACTATAATCAGTCTCAATGGAAGAAAAAAAACAGAAACAGTGGAAAAAATGTGTGTCTCATTTCTTTTCCCCTTCATAGCTAAGCTGCTTCAGAAAGTGGTCTACATTTCTCCTATTTCCTTACTGTCCATTCACATCTCAACTCTTCTGCTCTTGATGAATCCTTTCAACTCCTTACTTAAATGACCACTATGTTGCTCACTCCTTCAAAACATTTTTATTGAGCACTTATTATATGCCAGGCACTATGCTAGGCTAGCTGATTCAGTGGTAAACACAAGTCCCTGGTCTTGAAGTTTGAGCAGAGAAGGAAGACTGAGAGCAACAATGATGAGTGACAAATGGTAAGTATTATGTAAGAAGTCAAACAGCAGACAGATATGACCTTATCTAAAGGACAGAAAAGGCCTCACTGAAAATGCAATGTTTAAAGAGAAATGCAAACAGTAGAAGACAGATGAAAGACAAGAGGAAGACTGTTCTAGTTAAAGGAAATAGTACCTGCAGAAACCTTAAGGACAGAGTACAGTGCATATAAAGAACCGAAGGAAATTCAGTATGGTTAGTCTCAGGACAGGCAGGGCCTTAAAAGCCATATCATTCTAAGACTTTATTCTATGGACAAGGAGAATAAAAGGGAATGACACAAAACCTCAGATTTATATTTTTTGGAAGATGAAAACATTTGCCTTACTAGAGTAGGAGGAAACAAGAATGAACACAGGAGATGATAGAGAAGAGTTCTTGAAACTCTTGATTTCTATGGAAAGAACTTCATCATAACATTTTGTTTCTTCTCAGACACCTTCAATACATTATTTTCTTCTGCCACTACTCTAAGACTACTGCCTTTACTCAGCTCTCCTACAAATGTACTCTCCTGGGTGACCTCACCTATACTACAAAGGTACCACCTCATAAAGTGACAATGACTCCCAAACCTGTATCCCCAGTCCAGCTCTCTTAAAGCCAGAGCTGAACTTCCTACCATGCACTGGACATAACCACCTATACAATGTCATACACCCAAAACCAAACACAACATCCAGACCCCACAAATTTGGTAGTTCCTAATTCTGTTGATGGCACCAATGTAGTCACCCAAGGCAGAAATCCTAAATGCCACTGACTACCTGTTTGTCCCTCATGCAACACCAGGTAAATTTGATCATCTAAATCTATCACTTCCTTTCATCCCTATACTTCCAGAAACTTTGTCTAATCCAGCCTCTACACCATGAGAGATTCCCTCCTAAAGTCTTTCTTCAGTTTACAGGAAGAAGTCCAGATTCTTTGCTATGACATGCAAGGTCCATTATCTGGTCCTTTTCTGCCAGAAAATAGCTTTTGTTTGCCATCTATGGAATCCCTGCCAGATTTGGTCACATCAAACTTGGAAAGCAGATGCAGATCCCTAAAGACTCACTATGGTTTCTCAAGCCACCAGGTATTTGCACACCCTATTCCCACAGCCTAAAATTTCTTTCCTGTCTTGTCCACCTGGAAATCACCCTGCACTCTTTTAAAATCCAGTCAATGTCCCCTCCGCTTTTAATCTTCCCTGGTTCACATCACAGTGCTCTCTCCTTTCCTCCCTTCTCCAGTCCCCACAAAAAACAAAGTTGGGCATATCTTCCACTTCACTTCTATTCTGGCATTTACCAAATTATGACTGTTGACATGTCTGTTTTCCTGACTACATTATATGTTCCTATATGTTGATAGTGTACTTTCTCTTTCTCGTGTTTGCATCCCCATACCCTACCATACAGTTGGCACTCAATAAGTATTTCTTGAATAAATGAACGTTTACAGAAGTGTTGTGATGTAACAAGCTTTGTCTCTATACAATGGGATCCTGGGTAAGCTTTAAAGTATCAAAAGCCATTCCAGAATTGTGACTTCTGGCTTGGGGAAGAGAGAGGGAGGGCATATTTTAAAAAGGGATTCATTACAGTGGACCCAGTTCATCCAGCACCCAAAGAACCCACAGAAGTGATATGACTGTGTGACACAGATTTCTACACAAATTATAACATTTAAAATTGTAAAAATTAAAAATTGAAAACAAATATGAAACTCATAACGATTAACTAAATGAGAGTTTGTTCAATGGATCCTTTAAAAATGGTATTTTTGAAGACTATTTAAAGACCAGGGAAAATGATGGCCATTCCAATCAAGTAGAAAAGAGATACACCATGATCCCAATTTTATAAAAGCCATGTTTAAACATACTGGTTTAAAAACATTTAGGAAAAAAGCCTGAAATAAACTGTATTAAATTATTAACAGTATTCATCTCTGGTAATTTTCTACAACAAATATCATTCAATAAATATTTATTGAGCATCTATCTCTCTGCAACTGTACAGTGAAAAGCAGGAGACATCTGTTCCTGTCCTCCTGGAGCTAAACATGTCACACTTTTATAATCAATCGGAAAAAGCAACACAAGTTAGAAAAAATACATGAGATTTCCCACTCTAAATTTATAACCCACAAAAAATTAAAAAAAGATTACTAAAACTTCTCTGGAATCTAGACTGGGGACAATTTTGATCTAAATATTTGGATAAAGACCATCCAAATGGCTTGTACTGTTAATTGTGAACTGTATCATGATACTACAACAGTCCAGATCACTATGGACAGAAGGTAGTAGAGGCACTAAATCTCCAGGCTTCCTCTTCCTGTTAGAAGATTTAAAAATTAATGATAATTATAAATAAAATTTGCTCAGTTGAAATTTAATCCTTCATCTTCCACCACATTTCTTTTCTCTTTTGTGTTTCTTTCCCCTCCACTATTTCCTGCTTTTACCCTCAATGATTTATCCTATTTATCTAAAAGAAGCTTTATAGTATTCTTCTTTCAACCAGGGAATAGCCAGTTTAAGATGGAGTTCTCCCCTCTTAAGGAGTCTCAGGAAAGACAGGCGCTTCAAAGGGGATCTGTGTTTTTGAAAAACATAAAAATAATTCACAAAAAACCTCAAAGCTGTGGTACTTTTAAAGCTCCAGCTCCATAACATAAAAAAAGAAGTGGGGATAATATCTGACTAGAACAGCAACTAATTTACCTGCATTATTCTTCACTGTAATTATTTTGCTAGTTTACATCACAGATTGAAATTCTTCTAAAACTTCCTAGGATTTTCAGCTCATCCTAAACACAGTGATAAATAACAAAATTACTCTAAGTGCTCTGAGTTAAAAACTTTAGCACTACAGTTTGAATGTTACATGTTTTTAGGCATATTAAGGAGTAAATATAAACTGATAAAATTCTGTAGAATTTCAAATACTGAAAATGGATATACTAAGAAAGTTTTCCGAAATATTTTTCCTGGAGGACTCAAATAATTGAAATTTGTAATAAAAAATACATATACAGGATATCATAATAGGCATTACAGGAATATAAAGAGTATTAAATGCTAACTTAGTGTTGCATTATGCCCAGATATGCCCAGTAAGTATAAAGTATAAAGGATATGCCCAAAGAATTAGGGGACAGAAAGACTGATAGCCATTCATTAATTCATTCCTCAAATGTTCAGAAAGTACTTACTCTGTGCCAGGCATAATTCTAGGAACTATTAGAGATAGAGCAGTGAATAAAAGAGATAAAATTCCTGCCCTCAGAGAGTATGTTAGTGGATTGAGGTCGATAATAAACAAGAAAATATAAGTAAAAAGGTGGGATGAATTGGGAGATTAGGTTTGACATAGATACACTACCATGTGTAAAATTGACAGCTAGTAGGAACCTGCCATAAAGCACAGGGAGCTCAGCTCGGTGCTCTGTGATGACCTAGATGGGTGGGATGAGTTGGGGGGAGGGAGGTCCAAGAGGGAGGGGATATAGGTATACATATAGCTGATTGACTTCATTGTACAGCAGAAACTAACACAACATTGTAAA
Organism: Physeter macrocephalus; assembly: GCF_002837175.3. Lineage (NCBI taxonomy): Eukaryota > Metazoa > Chordata > Mammalia > Artiodactyla > Physeteridae > Physeter > Physeter macrocephalus. Next base: position 132,807,520 of record NC_041224.1, read on the forward strand.
GCAACTATACTCCAATAAAATTTTTTTAAAATGACATTAGATGGTGATAAATGCAAAGAAAAAAGAAGTAGGAAAAAAAGACTGAGAGGATATAAAAGCAAGGAGGGAAGGGAGCAAGCCATGTGGCTGAGTAAAAACATTTTGAGCAGAGGCAATAGCCAGAACAAAGGCCCAAGGTAGGAAGATGGCAACACTGGCCTGCTTGCTCTTCCTTATGTTTAAGGGAGAGCAAGCAGGCCAGTGTTGCTAGAAGAGAATGAAGGAGGGTGAAGAGTAACAAATGAGGTTGGAGAGATAAGGGGGAGGGGCTGGGGCCTCCTGGAGGCTTTGAGTAAGGTAGGATATAACAGTTGGAAAAGGGGGTGGGAGGTGATTCCAGGTAATCAGAACAAAGGAAAACAAAGACTTAGAACAAAGGAAAACAAAGACAAGGAACCAGGGTTTTGAGGATATTTAGGAATTAAGAGGCTGGCTTGGTGCGGATACACCAAGTGAGTATACACATAAAGTGAGGGAGCATAAATATGAGGGAAGGGGCTCATTTGGGGGGAGGGTGTTTGAAAGTGGTGTATGATAAATATTGTCTTGATCCTCTGTTTAGGAGCTGTTGAAGAGAGAGATAGGGCAGGGAGGCACCAGGGTAAAAGACAAGCATTAGCTGTCCCTTTAATATAACCCTTTGCTTTCCCTGGCAAGGATAAAATCCTGCTCCAGATAGTTGCTTTAGTTGTTATATTTATAAAGAAAAAAGGTGAAGGCCTTGGGATTTTTGTGGGGAAAACATTTTAAATTTTCTTGTAGTAGGGAGGAGAGAAAATATACAAGAATTGGAATTCAGATTATTGTATTATTAACATGAACTGAACTGATGATTACCAATTGTATGACTAACATGAACTAGTGTAATACATAGTGAATCATAAGATGAAGGTGACTAAAAAGTGGGACTGAGAAGGCAAATAGGAATTTCAATTTTTTAAAAAGCATTCCACAACATGGCCAATCCATGAATAAACAATTAAGAATTAACTACCCCTAATTCTATATAAAGAAGATTCTATTATAATTATCTACTCTGAATTAAAATTATTCACAAGGCAAAAGCTGGAACCTTCCTCCCAATTCAACATCCCATACAGAACAATACCTAGTACAGAGGATTCAAATGCTTGTTTAAAGAATGAAAAGCCTACCCATTACATTTCATCTCAACAGAATCAAACAGTGCTAGAACTGTCATAACACAACCTCAGATTGTTACTATTAACAGGGAAGATACTAAACAAAAACAGAAAAGTTAGGAAGAAGGGATGTTTTTTCTTCCATATTACCACATTCCCTGCAAAAAACAACATACCCTAAAGGCTTCTACTGGTTAATTACCCATATGACACAAGGTCATTTCAGGTATATGCAGAAGTGCTGTTTGGAATAATGGGATACCTAACATGATTAAATCCAATAAACAAAGCTGTTCCAAATCAAAGGAAATTTCCCTTGATATACCCATGTGAGTTGCATTAGCGCTCCCTTTCTGGAACAAAGAACAAAAAGCATAAGGCAATCTAAAACAATCTTTCCTCTTCATCCTTCAAGAACTCAGTGGATTTAGGGAACTGGGTTTGCTTCTCTATGCTGTTTTTTTAAATCTCAAATTAAGAGTAACTCACTAAAAAAAAAAAAAAAGAGTAACTCATCCTCATCATTTGTCTCAAATAAAGCAAACGAGTATAATAAAAATACAGCAGCTCTTAACCACTCTTGGTCATGGTATGTTATAAATCCCAAAGAGAGGAACTGCTAAAGTAGAAAAAGAATCATCAACCAGATACAAATAATGAAACTTCTGCCGGGAAAAGCATCGTTCTTCTTGGGGTAATGTTTGTGCACAAGTCACTCTGACCCAGTATTAGACTGATTACAGATAAAATTGAGAGACAGGGTTTCACAGGGCTTTTTAAACCAAGATTATCCATTAAAAAGTTTTTTATGCAAATGTCGGAATGTCAACATACTTTCTCGTCTACTGTCTTCCAGGAAGCTTTTTTCCATGCTAAGACAAGAACATCCTGAAGTGCAACTCCATAAGCGGATTCGAACTCCCTTGGATACCATAAACAAGCGTTAAAAAGCCTTTATACCACAAAACAGGACTACGGCAGTTTGCAAAGGTGTGTTTAGTTCTGCTTGTTGGAGCGATTGGAGTAAGCAGTGAATAGAAGGTGCCCTGAATCGAGTACACGGAACCCGGCCGCGGCATCTCCAAAATGCAACAATAAAAGCATCCTCCCCACTCCTCATACTTCCCCAGAAAGTGGCCCTATACCCGGGAGCCAGCGGGCCGCAGGGAGAGAGCCCGGCCTGCCTCACCTTATAGACGTCCCCGTAGGTGCCGCTGCCGACCCTCTGAACGAGCTCGTAGTCCTGCTGCGGGTTCCGCCTCAGGATGTCCGCGCCAGGCCGCAGAGGGGCCTCCATCTTCGCTCAGGGCCCGGCTCCCGCCGGCTCTGCCCGCGGCTCCCCGATTCCCGCTAACGAGGACGAGCGGCGCCGCTTCCCAACATGGAGCCTCTGCCCGCAGCTCCGCCTGCACGAGGAACGAGCAGAGGCTACAACCCCAAGCGGCCCAGCCCCGTCCCTTCCGCCCGGCCGGGGCCAGCGAACCAGCGGGCCTGAAAGTGTCCCCGGCGCCTAGCCGCCGCGTTCCGGCCTCGGCCCTTCCCCCCTCCCCGGCCGCCCGCGAACTGCCGAGCCGGGTCTCCCCGCCCGCCGGGGCCTGGGGCCGGCTGGGTACCTGAGGGGGGCGGCCCCACTCTTTGTTGAGCGCCGCGCCCGGGACCTACTTCCTCGCCAGCGCCAGCGTCCTGCTTCCCGGCACCCGCCGGCCGCTCCAGGTCCGGCGCCGTCGCCGCCTCCCGCTGCACCGCACGTTCTCTCGCGGGCGGCGGAGGGGCGTACCGTCGCCGCCGCCGCACCACGTTCTCCACCCGGGGCTGCGTCACCGGGAGACACGTTCCCGGCCAGCGTGGGTCGGCGCCCAGCTGCCCGCCCGAGCACGCCGGCCGCAGGGCCAGAGTGCCGCCCTGAGGCCTGCTCGGGACACGACACTGTCCCGGCCGGGCTACCGCGCCCCCCGGGCCGGCGCGTGCTTTCCGGGCCCAGGCTCTGCTTACCACCCTCGGGGCTTAGGGACGCCCCCGGGAATTCGTGGGCCGAAGCGCCTCCGCTAAACCGCCCCCCCCATTTGTCAGGTAATCTTAGAAGGTGACGGCTAGAGGGAGAAGGGTGAGCACGAGGGCGAAGGGAACGCAGCCCTCCCAGTTCAGAAAAGGTACGTTGAGGGCACTGGGCCAGGTGAGCAGTCACCTGGCAGTGGGGCACCAGGGAAGGAGGTGGGGGAGTGGAGTGCCAGATTAACTAAGTCGCGGCACACCCTACTGCACCGTCCAGTTTTGCAAATCATTCTCAGTGGTACGAGTTTGAGGCTTCACTGCACACCTGTGCAACCTGTCTTCTGCTGAGTTTTCCCAAGACATTTCTGAAAGTCTGAATTCCTAGGAAGTCTCGATGGCCTTTATCCCTGTTGGGTGGTACACGCGGTGTCTGAACACGGGTATCGCTCCTTGGGTCACGAGTTCTGCAGAATCTGAAACAAAGTCAGGGACCACAACCTGGTTCTGGCTCTACCACTTCCTCAGTATGTGATCTGGGACAAGAAAGACATCGTATTTGGCAATGTTTCCGTATCCTTATCTGCAGCTTGAAGAGGATAAGGTTTTGCATCTGACACCCAAGGAAGTGTTTATAAAGCATTTTACAGGATTATAAAGAGGGTTCTCAAAATATAAAAGGTTTTAAAATACTTCACAATGCACAGAATATGGAACAGGAGTTTAGGGAAGTAATTTGGCTGATATTAACAAGCTGTTTTGCAGTTTCAGTTCCAGTCTTGTTCTGAAGGTAGAAGTAAAGTTGCCAGTTTGTATACTGGCAACGTTATTTCTAGAGCCCAGTGAAGGTTTGAACAAAAAAGCCAGCTAACACTTGGCCATTGCATTTAGTGACTGAAAAAATCACAAAAGAGCAAGTTGCAAATGTTGGCTTGTGGCTTTGAACATCCAATTCAATTCCATTCTTGGGCAATGTACTTCCTGTTGTTGATCATTGTAATCAATTGCATAATGTAGAAATTAAATTCACACCTTAACAGGACAGGGAATATATGTATTTTCTTGTGCTCCGTGCACAAAGGGCGCTTATTTAGGGAACATAAGTAAGCTCAGACTTAACATGCTCTATGGACAAAGCCTATGTGTTTGCTGCATTGAAAAAATTGTTGAAGAACAGTTCCTTCTTTCAGAGCTTCTTGGCACTTGTTTTGGTGGGCAAATACTTTTGGCTTCAATGACTCAAAATCTTTTCAAATGTTCTGTTGGTATCCTAGTACTTATTTACTGTCATAGATTTCTTTTTTTCCCCTTTTGATCCTATAAGCATTGATCCTTTTTCTAGTCTGAAATTTATTTATACCTACATTACTCCTCAGAGAATTTGAGGCAGCATACAGAAAATACATACTATAACATAAGATAAAAATGAGGAAATAGGTATGACGTTAAAGAAAGGAAAAATAACATACCAGAACAATACAGCAAATTGGCCAAAGCAGGTTTTATAGTGTTTTTGAGATCACAATAAACCAATTAATTGAGAGAGAGTTACATCTTTTCCTGATGCTAAGAGTTTAGGAAAACTTACCTCATGGGCCTTCCTAAAATGAAAACTCTGAATTCCCAGTTTGAAACAAGGATCAATGTCTTTCTGACACTCCTTTAAGCATGTTATTCTTGAAACACAATGTTTGATTTGAATTAGGCAATAAAAAGTTTGAGGTCATAGGCCTTCAACAAGACCCTGGAGTGCAGATACTTTATGCTGCCAGTAATGGGAAATCCACATGCTTTGATCATCAACCCAGAGGTGGCTAGCATGGAAAAAGTCAAGATTTTATGTGGTGGTTAAGAAGTGTCTGCCATAATCGTTCTTTTACTTGTACCACAGTTGTTGCAACCAAAAAACATCTGCTTTATACTAACTCCAAGAGAATCTTTAGAATTTTTAAATACTGGTTGAGTTAATTTTATCAAGATCAGTGAAGTCATAGCTTGTCTGTTAAATATTTCATGGTTAGTAAAGAAATTCACATTCAATTTCCATAAAATAAACATACAGTGCATAAAATTAATTTTACGTCCTAAACAATTAAGCACATGGTTTCAAGGTTGAAGGTAACATAACAATAAAAAGTTTTAAACTGAGCACAGAAGAGTTTCTTACAAACTACCAAATTTCGTAATGCCAAGGTATTGAATAAGTATGGCTTGATATAACTGTCATATATTCTTTGTGTCTTCATAATATCTGACATGGAAATATATTCCATGTTTTCCTGTTATCTACCTAACAACCTTTTATGGTTTGCTCTATGCTTTATAATGTTTCTCCCTTCTTTCAAAGTTCTTTAGTAAAATGCTAATTATAATCTGTGGCCTCTTGTTTCAGTTTTAGCCGAGGCTTAATTTTTTTTTTTTTTTTTTTTTTGCGGTACCCGGGGCCGTCACTGTTTTCGGCCGTTCCCCTGCGGGGCACAGCCTCC
>NC_041224.1:132813568-132821572 GCF_002837175.3 Physeter macrocephalus
TCAGCGGCCATGGCTCACGGGCCCAGCCGCTCCGCGGCATGTGGGATCTTCCCGGACCCGGGGCAACGAACCCGTGTCCCCTGCATTGGTAGGTGGACTCTCAACCACTGCGCCACCAGGGAAGCCCGAGGCTTAATTTTTTAGAACTGAGGGACACGGGGACTTCCCTGGCAGTCCAGTGGTTAAGACACTGCGCTTCCACTGCAGGGGGCATGGGTTAGATCCCTGGTCAGGGAACTAAGTTCCTGCATACAGCACAGTGCAGCCAAAAAAACAGAAAACAAAATGAAGGGCATAAAAATTTTTTAACTTCTACCTAGGTAAGTTTCACAGTTTGGTAACCAAGACAGAATGGCTAATTAAAACCCTCAAGTGTGACAAAACAGAGCATGAGGACAATAATTTTAGTATGGAACATATAGGCTTAAACAATATAATTTCCTGATGAATCTTCCAACATAAGCTAGTTGCAAACTGAAATTTTATGTGATTGAGTTTTATAGGTTTGTTAAATATAAATCAATTAAATATTGGAAGACATTTGCCATAATTATCATTTGGATTTTGAAATAGTTAAACTATTCTTTCTGTTACTAATGAGGATCAGTTGTCTGTTGAGGCCAAAAATGTGTTTTCAAAGTATAGGAGAATTCTGTTTTGTTCTGGAGAGCAGTAGAACATGTGTCTCGTTCAGAATCAGTATCAGGTCGTTATAATGGGAGTTTTAAAAAGAAGAGTTGAGGAAGGCATTGCACATCCTTTTTTCATCCAGCTTGAATTGATCATCTGATATGTAACTTTGATCCCCAGGGTGGTTTTAAAGTTTATATGAGAACTGATATCTGGGTTCCTGTATTCAGCTCAGTTGAAAAGCAACTCTTGGCTTACTACCAGGGCTCGGCAGATACTAAACACTTGACCACAGGATTCTAAGTGATTTTGTGCTGTGAACTGTTCTTTAGGAACTGGATTTTATCTGATGACTCATAAATTGAACATGGGCAGCAGGATTCCATTGTCAAATGGAAAGGTATATACTGGGGTGGCCTGATCTGATCTGGAAGGCACAAGTAAAGTACATGGACTAACTTTCATTGTACCTGCCCCTACTTCTTTGCCACCTTTTTTTGAACCCTATCTTTGGGCTCATGGTCATTTAGCAGAGGAAGGAAAAGCTTGGGCCTGGTTTATTAATGGTCTGGATGATATACTACCACCAACTAGAAGCATAGAGCCACTGAATTATGGCCCTACTTCATAGTAAAGTGGTCCTGAAAAATAGAGATGAAGAGAAATTTTCCCAGAGGGCATAATTTTGAATAAAACGTCTGGTTGTCCTCTGTGTTAGGAATGAAAGATAGCCTGAGGTATGGATCTATACTGATTTATGCACAGTAATTAATAGGCTGGCAATAACTTGGAAAGAAGATGATGAGAAATAAGGAAGTCAGTGGGAGATGTACTATGGATGGAGTCTCAAAATTGACCCAGAATGTGAAAATGTCTGTGAACCATTTGACTGCCCACAAGAGGGCATCCATCCCAGTAATCAGGTATACAAGATGATCTGTCCTATGGATGTCAGTCAGCCTCTACCTAGTCACCCTAGTACTAGTTGATTGGGGCCATGTGGCAGTCGGAATGGAGGCTAAACACAGATTCAGTGGCCTTCGCTTCCACTTGCCAAGGGTAATACGGTTACTGCCTCTATGGTGTTTTTAGCTTCCTTATAGCAGAGGCCATTGCAGTGACCCTAGTAAGGTACTATTCCTTAGACCAGTCAGTAACCTGGTGGCAGTTTAATTAAACCAGGTCCCTTTGATTATGGAGGGAAGAGGAATTTGTCCTCATGGGAATAGATACATAGTCCAGATACAGGTTTACTATCCCTGCTTGGAAAGCTTCTACTAGTACCACAATTATGGACTTACAGAATGCATTATTTCATCACTATGTATCACAAACAACATTAAATTTGAGCAAGAAACTCATTTTACTATGAGGAAGTGTGTCAATGGAGTCATGCCCATGAAATTAACTGATCTTACCTCAAACCCATCAGTTAGAAGCATCTAGTATGATACAATGGAGGAAAGTCCTGCTGAAGGATCAGTTGGCTTAGAGATAACCCCTGTGAGGATATGATATAGGATTTAACTCAGTAGCCAATATATATTGCCATCTACCCCATATTCAGAATGCATGGACCGAGGAACCAGGGGGTGGAGGTAGGAGTGACCCTTTTATTATTCCTAATAATTCACTTGAAGAATTTTTGTCTGTACAACTTTGACTCTAAAACATTGGGCTTGGTGGATCTGAAGGCCCTAGTGGGCAAGGGACAGATACTTTCCCTAGATAACCCAGTCACAGTTCCATTAAATAGGAAGCTGACACTACCACCTGGGCTATATGAGGTGTTCAGACCACTGAGCCAACAGTTAGAGAGGGGGTCATTGTACTGGTTGGGGTGATTGGTCTTAATTACCAAGGGGAAACTGTTGCTCGACAAAGAGAATAAGGACTATATCTGGAACCCCAGGTATGCACTAGGGTACCTCTTGGTTTTCATATGTCCACAATCACTGAACAATGGGAAACTGCAGCAATCCAGTAAATATAAGACCACTAAGGACTTGGATCCTATGGGAGTAAAGTTTGGATCGCCCTACCAGCTGAGATACTAATGGAGGGTAAGGGGGAAATGGAAGCTATGATTATGACCTTGGGCATTCTGCTCAGAAACTATCCTCTTTCTGTATTGTCAGAACCACAATTTTGTGGACCTTTTTTGAGTGGCTATATCCATTAAAGGACACTGAGACCTTCCCCAATCTTAGGGGGTAAATGTTGATTGGCCTATCCTCATTCCTCTTGTTAAGGGGATGGTTTAGGCTTAGACCATTGTGGACAATGACACATGAGGAAAAGTCTGCTGGAGTGCTTTTTAACAAGGTATACAAGACATAAACATGCCTTTTTCTGTCTCTAGGCATGGCTGTCTGCCTCTGATGACTGGAATGGCAGATGCCGTTTTGGAACTATGGCAGGAGCCTGCATTAGAAAATAAGCCCACGCACAGTATGGTAGAATGCAATCTTGGTCCTAGTGAAAAAGTCTGCTTGTATTCTCCAATATCCATTTCTCTTCTTTCTGTGGTATTAGATTCCCAAAATTTTAGTTAAATACATGGTATATTTATCAACTGTGTGGGACAGGTATGGTCAATGGTATTTGAGTTGAGGTGATGTGTGCAACTTCTGAGTTGTACCCTCAGATTGGATATATCCACTTCTTCCTTTTCTTCCCTTCTACGTGGCTGGAATGAGGATGTGAATGTCCAAGCATCCATCTTGGATTACATGATGGAAGTCCCAAGCTAAGGGTGGAAGAAAGTATAAAGAGGCCACCATATTAGCCCTGGATGGCTTACACTCAGATTATTTCATGAGAGAGAAATAAGTGTCTTAAGCCACTGTAGTTTTTTTTTTTACAGCAGCCAATTCTTTATCCTAACTAATCCATGATGATGTTGCACTGATGAATGAATCACCATAGAACCAACCTGTCTTCAAAAAAATTATGTGACAGTAAATGTCCTTTTATTTAAGCCATTTTGAGTTACAGCCAAAAGCATCCTAACTGATATACTTTAACAAGATTGCTAGTTTATAGAGGGAAGGAGCAAGTTGGATCATCGATTACTGAAAAACTCCTGATTGAGAGTTTTTTTGGGGAAAATGAGCATGGTGAAGGAACCAAGAGAGGAAAAAATAATTGAGGATATAGGAGGGAGGGAATAATTTTTGGAGTAATATCCCAGAGGAGTCAGGAGGAGAGAGGATCTAGAGTACTAAAGTACAAATACCTTTTCTTCTTTTTTTCTGATTTAAAATAAACTTGACTTTGACTTTTAAAACACAGCCTTATTGAGATATAATTCACATACCATATAATTCACCAATTTATATAACTAAGTGATTTTTAGTATATTCACAGAGTTGAACAGAATTGATTTCAATAAAAATTTTAAAACATTTTTATTACCCCCAAAAGATGCTTCATATTCAATAGCAATTGCTCCCCAGTTTCTCCCCAACCTCCCACCCACCCTCTCTAGCCTTAGGCAACCTTTAATCTACTATCTGTCTCTATAGATTTGTCAGTTTGGGGCATTTTATATAAACGGAATCATACAATATGTGGTCTTTGTGATTGGCTTCATTCAGTTACCATAATGTTTTCAAGGTTCATCCATGGTGTAGCATTTATCAGTACTTCATTCCTTTTTATGGCTAAATAATATTCTATTGTATGGATATACCACATTTTGTTTATCCATTGATAGTTATTGGTATTTAGGTTGTTTCCACCTTTTGGCTACTACAAACAATGCTGTTATGAACATTCCTGTACAAGTTTTTGCATGAACATGTGTTTTTCATTTCTTTTGGGTATATATCTATGAGTGGAATTGCTGGGCCAATTGGTAACTCTAACTTTTTGAGAAGCAGCCAGACTGTTTTCCAAAGTGGCTGTATTCCCACCAGCAGTGCCAGTTTCTCCACATCCTCACCAACACTTTTTATTGTCTTTCTTTTTGGTTACAGTCTGAGGTGATGTCTCATTGTAGTTTTTCAAATTTTGATTTGCATTTCTCTAGTGACTAAAAACATTAAATCATCTTTTCATGTGCTTCTTGGCCATTTGTATATCTTCTATGGAGAAATGGCTATTTAGAGCCTCTGCCCATTTTTTTTCAATTCAGCTATTTGTGTTTTTACTGTATCATACTGATACCTCAGATTCCAGTTCAACACCACAGGGTTCATTCTGTCCTTCCCCTCTCCTTATTATAACTTCATCTCCAAAAGCAAGAAATCTGGCTCTGATTACACACAATATATTTGTTCAATTCTAGTGCAAACATAAATAATTTCAGAATTGCTAACGCACGTATGTCCTGGGAGAAAAAAAATTATAAACTAAAGAGCAATAATTGTATACAGTTTTTGTCTTTAGTCTTACAGCATACAATCAAAATGCTATTTTCTAAAGCTCCTCAGGTTTAGAAAACACTTCAGTATAGTTATGTTATTCCCCTGTAATATAGTTAGGTTCACTTGTTTTTGTTTTTTTACTGTTTGTAATTCCATTTTGAGTTCCTTCCACCCCTAGCCCCATATCCTGATTGATTTTATTTATTTTTTTAAATTTAATTAATTTATTTTTTATACAGCAGGTTCTTATTAGTTATCTATTTTATACATATTAATGTATATATGTCAATCCCAATCTCCCAATTCATCCCACCATGATTGATTTTAGTTATTTATTTTGGAGAATGTGAAACATTTCCATGGTTCTAACAGTCAGGGCTTTATGAAAAGTTTACGCTTAGAGACGCATCAGTCCTCCTAATCCTTACTACCCTATTCCCATTCTTCCATTGCTTCCATCCTATTCCCACTCATCTCCTGTAGATAACTTATCTCATTGGTTTCTGGTTTATCCTGTATTTCTTTTGCACAGATGAGCACATACATTTTTTATATGCTTTTCTTTCTTACAGGATGGGTTAAGTATTTGTGCTTTGGGTTTTTTTTTTCCATTTAACAGTGTATTCTGGAAATCAGTATGTATCAGTTCATAAAGATCTTCTGTATTCTTTTTTTTTTTTTTTTTTTTTTTTTTTTTTGTGGTACGCGGGCCTCTCACGCGGCATGTGGGATCTTCCCGGACCGGGGCACGAACCTGTGTCCCCTGCATCGGCAGGCGGATTCTCAACCACTGCGCCACCAGGGAAGCCCTGTATTCTTTTTTATAGCTACATAGTATTCCATTGTGCACATGTATTATAGTGTATTTAACCACTCTCCTATATATGGGCATTTAGGTTATTTCCAATATATTGCAATAACAAAAATGCTGCAATAAATTACTCTTTATGTATGTATTTTCATACTGTTGGAGGTATTTCTTTAGAGTAGATTAAACTTATGGTTTTAAAAAATAAATGTGTTCTAACAATGTCCACTGAAAGAGTCTTGAAACAGTGAAATTCCAGCTAGCAGTGAGCACAACTAGCATTCAGATCTTGGTTTCTAAATTCCTTTTCTCATTAAAAGCAGCCAGAGTTTCTTGGAGGAACAGTTAATCCTAGTTCTGAGGCAGGGAAAATACAAGGGAAACTTGAAACGTTTTCTTGTGCCAGAAAACAAGGAAAATGATCAAAGACAAATAGGACATGTTAAAAGGACACAGGTGTTAACTTGAAGGGGCTACCATTGGTCAAGTTTAGGGCAATTTGAGCATTAGAAAGAATAATGATGGTAAATGATACAGTGAAGTTTTTTTAGATTTTATGAATCCATGAAGTGGATAGTGGTACTCAACAAACAAAGGTGGCAGAGGAAATGCCAACTACTAAATGTAGAATGTAAAAGAAATGGTATAATTATTTTTAAATCACTAATGTAAAGTCACTTCAGGCAAGGATGTCAATGGATGCTAAAAACCATTGGATGAAAAGTTCTTGGCCAAGACATTCACACAGTCTCAAGTATTATCTCACAGATTACTTATTAATTACAATAGAAAAAGGGTTTTTTAAATATAAGTTTCTTTTTCAATTAGGAATAGATACCGAACTACATAATAACATTTTTGGGGCGGAATCTACTGTACTCTGAATTAATGGGATTCACCTGAAAGGGATTATCAGGCTAGAATGTGAGCTGAGAATTATAGTAAAGAAATACAAGAAAGCAGAACACGCTTCTTTTTATTCAATGAATTTGGTTTGTAGGTATGGGGTGAGATAATTTCTATCTTCCTATGTTGTCTCATTAGTGTTTAGGGAATGCAACTCTGTTGAACACAGTCCCCTTTAAAACCATAATGTAAACTTTGTTAACAGTGTTCTGAGGTCATAGAACCATTAACTGAAATATGAAATGCATAAGATTTGGCAGTGGTGAGTGAGAGAGTTTGGTTTTTGACAAATTGATTTTGAAGTGTCAGTAGGAAAACAAACTGAAGATGACCTCAGGCAGTTATAAATTCAGTTCTGGAATGATGATTATCTCTCCTCAAGAGAGCTTAAGACTAGAAGAGTAGATTTGGGAATCAACAGCATGGATGGAGGTCCTGTCTGAAGCCATCATAGTAAATTACATTGAGGGGACACAGAGTGAAGAGTTGCTTATGATGAGGAGTAAACAGAGACCAAGGATCTGGTAATTAAGAAGCTAGCAGTAATCTAGGCAGAACTGATCTGTGTAGAGTATGGGTAACAACCACATGCAGGTGAAAACTGTGTGAGGAGGTGAGGAATGGGATGATGGTATCTTGAGGGTCAGGTAGCATGAAGGGACAGTGTTTCTAGAACATGGAATATTAAGTTTATAGGGAAAGAGGAAGAAACCAGTGAAAAGGGAGAGATTGAGAATTTTTTTAAAGTATTTACTGCCTTTTGCTTTCAAAATTGTCTGCAACCTTTGTTACTGCCAAGGCTCTTCCAGACTATGTAGGATGACTTTACTTAGAATATTTGTCAGTATAACGCCAGATGATATCTCTGCAAATCTAGTGGGAAATTTTGCCCACTAGAATGGAGTTGGTTACAGATTATGGTGAATCTCCAGCTTTCATTTATCTTGAGCTTAATCTAAATTTGCTATCCTAATTTTAAAAGACAGGCCTGTTCAGTATACAGGTACAAAAATGCATGATACCCTCTTTACTAATGTGACCTTGCTTTTAAGTTAGGGGGGAAATGGTACCTGGTAGATAAACGCAGATTTTTAAAATTTCTTTGCTACGGGCTTCCCTGGTGGCTCAGTGGTTGAGAGTCCGCCTGCCGATGCAGGGGGCGTGGGTTCGTGCCCCGGTCCGGGAGGAGCGGCTGGGCCCGTGGGCCATGGCCGCTGAGCCTGCGCATCCGGAGCCTGTGCTCCGCAACGGGAGAGGCCACAACAGTGAGAGGCCCGCGTACCGCAAAAA
>NC_041224.1:132821641-132840947 GCF_002837175.3 Physeter macrocephalus
AGAGGCCCGCGTACCGCAAAAAAAAAAAAAAAAAAAAAAAGAAAAAAAAAATTTATTTGGCTATATAAATTTGCCAGCATGTTTCTACTAATATGTAACTGGTCTAGGAAACAGTTATTTGAACATACAGAATCATGCAATATATTGGTTTGTGTTATTTCTGACCGTATAATGCTGTTAAATTCTTTGAGAGTGTGTAAGGGGGTGCTGTTTATTTGTATGTTTTTTCCATCGAAAATGTTGCAGTACATTGTCTGTCACTCTCTTCAGGCTCTGGGGGTGGGCTGAGGTAGGGAGGGTGTGACGCTGGTATTTGTGTGAACTTGGGCTTGTGATGCTGAGCTTGGTTCATCCCTTTCTCCTCCCTTCTCCTCCCCACTCCTTCCCACCAGCGCCACAGCAACATCCTCAGAGTCTGAGCGAACTGCGCCCAGCGCGGGCACAGAGCCTCCCACCGCCAGCAACCTGCGGCCGGGAGAAGAGCGAGCGCCGTGACAGCGCCCCACCGCCACCAGTCCCCGGACCACCATGGCCAAGAACCGCAGGGACAGAAACAGTTGGGGTGAGTAGCGTATGGTGACTTCTGCAGCCTGCACGGGGACGGGCCCTCCGCCTTCTGCTTCTGGAGACGAGGAGGGCCAAGGGCTGCTCGGCGCCAGCATCCAGGGCTGGGAGATGGCCACCGCCGAGCGGCTCCCTGTCGGGCGGGAGGAACGGTGGCCGAGCGGGACCCGTGGAACCGGCATCTGGCTGTGGGGTGAAGGGGCGAAGGCTGCAGCCAAGCGCAGGCCGGAGGCTCCCGCTTCTCCCCACCCTCCCCACCCCACCCCAGCCCTCCTCCTCCCAGCATTTGGACAGCACCCACCCGGTCGCCTCCGGGGGACTCGCTGGTTCCTATTTAGCGAAAGGAGGTGGGCAGGAAGGGCGAGGGTGGTGGGCAGGGGGCGGTGGTTACAGGAGAGGGGCGGAGATCGCCCACCCCTTCCCCACGAGCTGCGAGCTCCCCGGCCTTGCAGGGCTCGGACTCCTGGCTGGCGGGCGGGCTGGTAGGCAGCGTTGGAACAATGAGGCGGAGCGCGCCGGGCCCAGGTCTGACCGTTGCCAACCCGAGCGACGCCTGAGAAGGGGTGCCGCTTGGGAATCCCCTAAGGCTGCAGTACTCATTTTCATCTGGGGGTTGGGTGGGGAATTTGGGAAGAAGGGGAGCAAAGTTGTGGTTTCCAGCCTTCCGCCCCACCCCGACTTGGTACCCCATTCAGGCCAGCCCTAAGGGTGGCATTGTTCTCAGATTTTACCTTTTGGAGATGCAGGGCTCATGATTCAGCATCAGGCCGAGGGGAGGGGGAAGGAGAGGCTAGGCCCAGTGGGTTCACGCCGCGAGTGGGAGGGCGGCGCTCACGCAGGCGGAGAAGAGAGAGCGCAGTGATGCAGGAGAAATCGCAGCCCCGCCCGCTCTGCTGCTCCAGACTGGGTGCGGACGGACGGTTAGTGTGGGCAGGTTGGGCGTCTTTTTCCTCTTTGGGCTCCCGACTTCTTCCAGCCACAGTGAACCCACTGCCATCTTAGGGCATTTTGTTATCTGCACCAGAGCTGATCTCAGACCAGTGTGGCTTAGTGGGCAGAGAATAGTTTGTTCATTAGCTTTGAATTGTTATTTGGAAAGTTTACAAGCACTAGGAGTTCAGAGCTCCTTGATTGACTCTCTTCCGTGTCTCAGTGAGATCTCTTCTATAACTGTCCATCAGATTGAGAGGTATAAATTTTAATTAGTTATTTTGGTTATCTTTTATGAAAATTGATTATCTTCTATCAAGAGATCATATTTTTCCTTGCCTCTGATTGGTCACAGAACCAGCTTAACTCCCAAGTAGGCAAAGTCTACATTTGAGAGATTATCCAAGGTTTATGGTAGATGTGGGGAGTTGGAGCAGGGAGGTCTGTCTTTAGTTGTCTGAGTTCAAGAGAAATCGGTTCCATTTTCTGATATCACCAAATCCCAATTTTAGTAGGCGTGACTACTGCAATAACACCGTTTTGTTTGCTTCTTCTGAAATATGGGTAAACTTTTTCAGAGTGTCCCCTTTCCATCCTTTCCCTTGGCCTCCAGAATAGGAGTTTCTTGAACAGTCACAGTTAAGGTGTGTATGTTCAAGTCAATTTTGGTCTTAATCTCTGTGCACCGTTGATTCAACCCTGTTAAGAGACAGGCCATGTGAAAATTTATTCTGACGATTTAAATTTTTCTCCTTCACGAAGCTTTGGATCATTATTTTTCAGTATTGCCTTTGGTTACAAATTTCTTATGTAGTGGAGGTTTTTTTCTTTCTTGAGAATGTGGTTCTCAAATGGGATTTGCATAAGAATCACACTGGGAACTTATTAGAAATGCAGATTCCCACATCTTCCAGCCAGAGCTTTTGCATCAATACATCTGAAATAAGGTCTAGGAATCTGCCTTTTATTAGCATTTTAGGTGATTGAGAAGCAGATCATCTTTGGATGTTACCTTCAGAAACACTGTCTTATTTACATTTGATAGAAACGTATTCTAGGCAGTTTACCCAGAAGTCATGAAAAGAGTTTTGAGTCAAGTGATGAATTAAG
This sequence comes from Physeter macrocephalus, assembly GCF_002837175.3. NCBI lineage: Eukaryota > Metazoa > Chordata > Mammalia > Artiodactyla > Physeteridae > Physeter > Physeter macrocephalus. Next base: position 132,824,246 of record NC_041224.1, read on the forward strand.
AAAAGAAATAACCACAGTTATTATGTGTTCACTGGAAATTTCACAGAAAAGAAATAGTGGAATTGTGGGGTCTTATCTTGATGCTCTATGGAAATGCTTTACTACTCAGATTTTTCTTTACTGTAAAGCGTATATGACATAAATGACTTAGAAAATGTAGCATATGGAGTAGCACATAGTAGAAGTTTTTGGCAAAGATGTTAGCCATGTCTGTCTTGATTCCATTTTATTACCAGCATCTAGTACAATGCCTAACATGTAATAGGCATTTAATAATAACAATAATAACTAACATCACTGAGCTAATATCATATGAAGTGGGTATTAGAACCCTCATTTTACATATTAAAAGGTAAATAATAGAGCTAGGACTCCAACTCTGGCAGTTTGACTTGATTCTTTTGCCATCACCAGTATTTTGTTGAATGGATAATACTTTCCGCATTGTTTAGAACTATAGTTTTCAAGACACATTCATCTGCATTATTGTATGTGATCTTTAGCCTCCTAAGTTGTCAAGACATATTCCCTGTTTACAGATGAAAAAACTAAGTCTCAGGTAGGTTAAATAACTTGGTAAAAGTCACATAGTATTTAGTAAGTTAAAGGACTGAGATTAGAACCTAGAGTTGTCTTCTAATTTATTTTCTATAACATAATGCTATGGAATGTTTTTATGTTTAATGGGTCCTGGTGTGAGGTTAATAGAGAAAACAGGCCCTCATAGAAGGCAGAGGTCTCTGATGAGAAAAAAACTCAGGTGATAGCTTAGAAAGGAAGACAGTAAATTGACCTTATCATCTAGCTAAATACATATTTTTCAGACGAGTTAGAAATCAAAGGGCAGAGGGGAAAGCTAAACTATCCAGAATTGGAAAATATAGGATTTCCAAGAAAAGTGCAAGAGAGATACTTGCAAAATTTGTAAGGGGGACCTAAATAAAGTTCAGGTAAGGGCCCTATAGGACCAATAACTGATGTTATTTTTATGAGTGGTCAGAGAGCTGTTAGGTTCTACAGGGGCCATGGAAGCTAGAAAACAAAAGCATCTCTGCTGACACCCAGAGTTGGGTGGTGTTTGAGGATCATACCCATACATACAACTGGGAAGCAAATCTGTGTTTCCAAAACTGAGAATCCCACCACCTGTACCTGAATCTACACTGAACTAGAAATTTGAATAAATTTAAGCATTTAAAAGTCAATTCTTAAAAAGTAGGCATTATTATCCTTATTTTAATATATAAGGAATCTGATACTCAGAGAGTATAACTTCCCAGAGGTTTGATCATTTATGTTATAGACCTAGGATTTAAATTTAGGGTTGTTTGTTTACCTGGTCCATGTGATGAGGACAAGGAATTAAAATAGAATCCAATAAGTGCCACAACAAGCCTGTCTAAGCTTAAGCTCGTATAAGAAATCAATGCTCTATAAACTTGATCGCTTTGGACTAGAAAAGAGGGCAAAGAATATGCTAGTATGGAAAACAAAGGAGACAGATTAATATCAGAAACAGTAGCCCAGAAAGCAGTCTTTCAGTGTTGGGCTTAGAGTTTAAGTACTCCCAGAAACAAAACAGAAGTGTACCTGTTTTTACTTATTTGTTTTTGTTAATCACAGTTGCTTAAAAACTTGGGATGCCACCTGGAAATTTGAGTTTTCTGCAATGTAACAGAAACTGTCGGTGCAATATTGCTTTAGAAGAAGAATATTTGCACTAAAGTGTCAGCTTTTCCTGCCCCTTTAAAAAAACTCTTAGCTTCACAGTAAGTGTAGGAAATGTCTATTTGTTGAAAAGGCATTTGTTGAAAATTAATTTTTAGGTTTCTGTTTTTGTTTTTTGAGGAAAGGTTAAAAACAATCTTGATTATAGTTATCTCCTGATCTTTCTTTTCCAATTGGCTGTATTCTGTTTTCCTTGAAATGAGACCCTTCTTCCCTTTGTACTTGCCTCATTTTCTATGTATCTGTTCCTCCTGAAACAAAATAAAATTTCTATTGGGTCATACATGTACTTCCCCTACAGACACTTCCCTCCACATTATTCTAATTTAATTTGCCTTCCCTACATATTTTTTCATATATTTATTTTATATATATATTTTTTATACTTTATATCTGTTTACCTTGTCTTGATGGCTCTTGGGTTATATCTTTCCTCCATTTCGAACTCTGTAGCCTTTATTATCTTTAGAAACCAGTGACTAGACTGTAAGTGTAACCTGTGATCATCAGGAAAATGATTTACTGTGAGAAACTTTGGTCGTAAAAAATAGTTGCATATTTTTAAATTTGGAGGCTCTTCTTTTACATAAAAATTATTCTATAAAAATGTATAGACAAAAAAAAAACATAGATGTTCAGTTTTAAAAAGTATAATAATGAGCACCTGTATCTCCCCTCCCCAGCTGAAAAAATAGAACTTTATCAATATTTTGACATTGCTTGTGTGCCCCTCCTTTATGGCAACATCTCCTTATAAATACTTTCATAAATTTGGTTGTTTCTCATTTCCTCATCATTTTATATATTTATTATATATATATATATTATATATATGTATGTGTGTATATATTTAACATATCACTAAATTATATATTATTTAGTTTTACATTTTTAAGAACCTAAAATAAATGGAATCTAGCGTATACATTTTTCCACAAAGTATTTTGTTTACTTATAATACCCACACTTGGTATTATAATAGATGTGAAATGATATCTCACCATGGTTTAAATCTGTGTTTTACTGATTACCAATGAGGTGTGAGTATATTTTCATCCATTTATTAACCATTACTATTTCCTACTCTGCCTATTTGCCCTTTGCTGATCTTTTGTCAGGTTATTTGTCCTTTGCTACTTTGTGATGTGACTTTGCTCTCGTGATGGTATATTTTAGTAAACAGAAATTTTATATTTAAAAATAGTCAATTTAATATTTTCCTTTATGGTTTGTGCTCTTTGTATTTTAAGAAATCTTCCTCTACCTCAAAGTAATAAAATTTTCTCCTATAATATTTGGTTTTAAAATTTGCATGTCTCTTTTTTTTCATTTTTTAAAAATTGTGGTAAAATACACATAACATAAAATTTACCATCTTAACCATTTTTAAGTGTGCAGCTCAGTAGTGCTAAGTGCATCATGTTGTTGTACAACCACCACTGCCGTCCATCTCCAGAATTCTTTTCATCTTGCAAAGCATCTGTACCCATTAAACACTAACTCCCCATTCCCTCTTCCCCCAGCCCCTGGCAGCCATCATTCTGCTTTCTGCCTGTGATACTGACTACTCTAAGTATCTCATATAAGTGGAATCAAGTATTTGTCTTTTTATGACTGGCTTATTTCACTTAGCATAGCGTCCTTAAGTTTTATCCATGTTGTAGCATATGTCAGAATTTTCTTCCTTTTTAAAACTGAGTAACATTTCATGGACTGTATATACCACATTTTGCTTATCCATCCGTCAATAAACACTTATGTTGCTTCCACATTTTGGCATCTGTAAATAACGCTATTATGAACATGGGTGTTCAAATACATCTCTTTGAGACCTGCTTTCAGTTCTTTGGGTCTATACCTAGAAGTAGACCTGCTGAATCATATAGTAGTTATAGTTTTAATTTTTTGAGGAACTGTCATACTGTATTCCACAGTGGCTGTACCATTTTACTTTCCCATTAATAGTGCACAAGGGTTGTAATTCCTCTACATCCTCACCAGCGCTTGTCCTTTTCTGTTTTTTTGAATAGTAGCTATCCTGATAGGTGTGAGGTGGTATCTCATGGTAGTTTTTATTTGCATTTCATTTCCTAATTTCTCTTGTTTATTTCTTCTGTGATTCATTGGATGTTTATTAGTGTGCTGCTTAATTTCCACAGATTTGTGAATTTTCCAGTTTTACTTCTGTTACTCATCTCTAACTTCATTCCACTGTGGGCTAGAGAAGATATTTTTTATATGATATCTATCTTTTAAAAATCCACTGAGACTTAATTTGTGGTCTAGCATATGATCTTGTGGTCTAGCATATGATCTATCCTAGAGAATGTCCTATATATACTTGAGAAGAATGTGTATTCTGTTGTTGGGTAGAATGTTCTATATAAGTCTGTTAGACCTAGTTGATTTACTGTGTTGTTCAGATTCTCTATTTCCTTGCCTATCTTCTGTTTGATTGTTCTATCCATTATGAGTGTGGGGTATTGAAGTGTCCAACTTAACACTTCACATATTTTGATGGCCTGTTATTAAATGTATAAATGTTTATAATTGTTATATCTTCTTGATGCATTGAACCTTTATTAATATATAATGTCCCTCTTTGTTTCAACTTTTTGAGTTAAAGTCTATTTTGTCCGCATATTAATATAACCACTCCTGGTCTCCTTTGCTTACCATTAGAATTGGAATATCTTTTTCCATCCTTTCACTTTCAACCTATTTGTGTCTTTGGATCCAAAGTGAATCTCTTGTAGACAGCATGTAGCTAGATCATATTTTTTTAAATTCATTATACCAGTCTCTGTCTTTTGATTGGAGAGCTTAATCCATTTACATTAATGTAACTTACTGACAAGGAGGGATTTACTTCTGTCATTTTGCTATTTATTTTCTATATGCCTTATAGCTTTTTTTGTTCTTTATTCTTGGCTTTTGGCTTTCAAGGTCTATGGAAAGCCCAGTTGGGATTTTTAAAATTAAAATTGCATCCAACTTGTAGATTAGTTTGATAGAATCAAGATTTTTACTATATTAAATATTCCTATCCATGTACATGGCATATTCCTTCATTTATTTAGCTTTTGTTTCTTGATGTCTTGCAGTAGTTTAAAAACTCTCTTTGAATGACCTGCTTATCATTTGTTAGTTTTGCTCTTATGTTCCTTACATGTTTTGTTGTTATGATTTTTTTCCCCTATTACAATCATCCCTCAGTATCTGTGGGGGATTGGTTCCAGGACCTTCTGCAGATGCCAAAACCCACAGATGCTCAAGTCCTATAGTCTACCCTTCGTATTTGTGGGTTCTGCTTAGGCAGAGTCAGCCAACCACGAATTGTAAGCATAGTGTATGATTCACAGTTGGTTGAATCCACTGATGCAGAACCTGCTAGTATGGAGGGCCAACTGTGTATTTATTGAAAAAAATCCACGTGTAAGTGGACCTGTGCAATTCAAACCTGTGTTGTTCAAGTATCAACTGTATATGTATATATATGTATATATATGTATATTTGGCTATTAATAGTATATAAATGCAATCGGCTTTTACATATTTATCTTATATCTAGGAACCTTATTAAACTGTCTTATTAATTGAGCTAAATTGCCTTTTGATTTTTTAGGGTTTTCTACATAAAGAAACCTATCATCTTCAGTAATTATTGCTTTGTTCATTCCTTTTAATCTTTGTCTTTTATGTCTTTTTCCTGTCTTAATCAGATTAAGAGTGTTCTCCTTTATTCCTAAGTAATATTTTTTTAAAAATCATCACTACATATTGAATTATAATGACTGCTTTTTCTGTAATGATTGAAATAATCATATGGCTTTTATTCTTTAATTTTTTAATGTGTTTAATTATATTAAAAGATCTTCTTTGTTGAAGTGATCTTGCATTCCTGGAATAAACCCAGGCTAGACATACTGTATTACCTTTTAAAATACATTGCTGGATTTGCTAATCTTTTAAAGATATTTCCAAGCATGTTTACAACTAATTTTCTTTTTTTATACTTTCCTTTTCTGACTTTGGTGTCAAGGTTATATTAACTTTATAAAATGAGTGGGAGGAAATTTTTTTTCTTTTCTTTTTGATTCTCTAGAAGTGTTTATATGTGATTAGAATGATCCAGTGTGGGAAAACTAGTCTATTAAACCATCTGGCCCTCCTGTCTTCTTTTAGTAAGATTTTGAACTATTGATTCAACTTCTGTATTGGTTATAGAACAATTAAAGCTTTTTATTTCTTCTTGAGTCAGATTTAGTAATTTATATTTTTCTTGGAATCGGTCCATTTTGTCAACTTGGCATGAGATTGTTCTTAATTTTCTATTATTTTCTCTGCTTAATTTTATCTGTATCCTCCTTATTATATCTTTTATTGTTAATCTCTCCTTTTTTTCTTTTATATTTACCTAATTTCTGTGCATCTCTGTCATTTCCTTCTTGTACTTTCTTTGGTTTCATTCTATATTCTCTTTAACTTAGAAAAAAAAGTTGGATACTGAGCTCATTTATTTTGAGCTTGCCTTCTTTTTCTAATATATGCATTTGGGGCTATAAGTTTTCTCTAAATATCAATTTTGCTGTATCCTATATGTGTTGATATGCAGTAGATTCAATCTCAATCCGTTTGAAGTATTTTAAATGTCCACAATGATTTCTTTCTTTACCTGTGAATATACAGAAAGTATGGATTTCTAAATTATATTTTTGTTGATATTGATTTCATACTTAATTTTATTCTAGTCAGAGAATATGTTGTACAGTAGCACCATTTTCTATGCTGATAGAAATGTTCTGTATCTATACTGTCCAATATGTGAGCCTCTAGCCATGTGTCTTTTGGGCATTTGAAGTATGGCCAGTGAGAATGAGGACCAAACACTTAATTTTATTTAATTTTAATTAATTTGAACAGCCACATGTGGCTAGTGGCTGCAGTATTGGACAGTTCAGGTTTATAGAATACCTGGTGTGAACTTTGTTGAAACTTGTTTTATGTCCTACTACGTGTTTAATTTTTATACATATTCCATGTAGGTTTGAAAAGCACTTTTTGTTTACTAATTTTTGATGCAGTGTACTATATATGTTCGTTAGCTCAAGCTTATTAAATGTATTGTTCATATCTTTCAAACTCTTACTGATTTCTGGACTGTTTGCTCTACCAGATACTGATATCTGATAGATACTTTAAAATTCTGCGAGATGTTTTAAAACATGACAGTGGGTTTGCCAATTTTCTCTTAATATTCCCTTAAGCTTTGTTTATGGACGTTGAGCTAAGTTGTTAGGTGCACACAAATGTGGACTTGTTACATCTTCCTGATGAACTGAGCCTTTTATTTTTATGTAGTGAACCTCTTTCTCCTGAGTATTGCTTTTTGCCCCAAAGTCTATTTTGTCTGATACTAATATAGATGCTTCATATGTCATTTGCTGTTTTAGTCTATGGGCCTACTGAGCAGCAGTGGCTGGAGTAGGAGGCTGACTGACGTTCACAAAAAGAGTCAGTCACCTTGTCCATCTGATTTTTGTGAGCTTCCTCTACAGTAAATGCCCCTTGATAAGCATTCACATGGGACCACATATTCTTACACTCTCTTCCCACTCCAAAGGTCCAGGCACATACTTCTTGAAAGTACCTTCAAAATGTTGGCTACTGTCTGTGAATTGTTGCAGTTCTGTTCCTTTTGGCATGTGCTGCAAGCCTCATAGGTGCTCACATATCTGTCCACTCTGTTAGAAGGCAGTAAAGGTTTCATCTTCACTCTTGCCTCCAAACGTCATGAGTGCCTTTCATGGGCAAAATCTAAACCAGAACCCTGCTAAGAAGGGATTGTAAGAATTGTAGTACTGTAGTTTCCACACTTCCAGTCTCTGCAATGTAAAGAAGAGCTTAGAGGGACTTCCCTGGTGGCACAGTGGTTACGAATCCACCTCAGTGGAACACTATACAGCAGTGGAAATAAACAAATTACATTTATATGCATCAACATGGATGAATCTCAAAACTGTAACTCAAAAACACAATGTTAGGGACTTCCCTGGTGGCACAGTGGTTACGAATCCACCTGCCAGTGCAGGGGACACGGGTTTGACCCCTGGTCCAGGAAGATGCCACATGCCGCAGAGCAACTAAGCCCATGTACCACAGCTACTGAGCCTGCATGCCACAACTACTGAGCCCACGTGCGGCAACTACTGAAGCCTGCGCGCTCTAGGGCCTGTGCTCCGCAACAAGAGAAGCCACTGAAATGAGAAGCCTGCACACCAAAACGAAGAGTAGCCGCCCCCCACACCACAACCAGAGAAAGCCCGCACACAGCAACAAAGACCCAATGCAGCCAAAATAAATAAATAAATATTAAATAATTTTTAAAAATAGAGACAATGGCTAAATTTAAAAAAAAAAAAGAAGAGCTGAGAATGGTGGAGATAGAACTGAGCATGACACAGACAATATTCAGCAGAAAGAGTAGCCACCCATTTTCAAAATAGCTGACTCAGAGATGATTAAAGGATGAGACAGTTCCTTAGAAAACAAATACTGTAACTGCATGAGGATTTCTTTTCCTTAATGGGGATTACACTTCCCATCTGCTTTTTTTTCCTTAAAATATGTGAACATATTTTCTCATGATTAGGTATTTTTCTATAACATGCTTTCAAATGGCTCCATATTTTGCATAGTATAACTGTGACATAATTTATTTACAGTACCCTAGAGTTAGGGATTTAGATTGTTTCCAATTTTTTGTTATATAAATAATGCTGTAATGAACCTTTATGTAGATAAATACATATGCACAATCCTGATAGTTTCCTTAGGGTAAATTCCTAGAAATTGAATTGTTTCATTAAAGGGTATGTATATTTTTTAGTGTTTTTTAATGTTTCCAACTCTGAGTGTATATATTTTTTAACCTTTGCAAGTTATAAAACCTAAAAAGTTTATCTCCTTTTAATTAGCATTATTTCTTTACTTACTGAGAAGACCTAACTTTTCCCCGTGTCTATTAACCATTAGTATTTCTTCTTATCAGTTACTTATCTTTCTATTGAAGTCTTTTCATGTATATACTTGAACATATGAAATATATGTGTATGTATATTTTATATATATATATACACACAGTGCCCTAATCATGATGACATTGTTCTTCTAGAGGCATCATTTAACCATTTATGGAATGCTTTTGGATTCAGTATAAATAAACAGCCTGCCAAATGATTTACTTGTTTCTTCCAAGGCTCTGAAGTTGCAGGACCTGCATTATTCCTTTTAACCCTCCTCCTCAAAGGTGTTGTTAACAGCAGAACAATCTGAGAGTCTGCATGGTAGTGTTTTGTGGTCTGTTATGTGTAATCATCTCATTGTAACTTCTATCTCTACTCTTGCTGAAACATTCTTAAAATTTGTTTCATGAGTTAACCTTTTGTTTTTGTTTCCTCAACTGTATTTGTCCCTTTCTGTGTACACTCCCTTTTGCTGTGTTTTTGGAAGTCATTCTCAGGTGCTCATTCAAATGTTTTCTCTGTCATTCTTCTAATTCTACTGTTAGAAAGAGACATAATAGTTTAAGAAGAAGTAATATTTCCTTTTAATTTCAGTTGCCAAGAGACGGTTTCCTAGGTGCTATGTCTTTTTCTCTATAAAGGCTTCAACATACTCAGAGTTAGTCATCTTGTGAGGTTTAATTTTTGCTGGAGACATGAAGTATAGATTTTATTTTTACAGAGTTTACAATTAAAATTAGAAATACACACCCACAGCATTTCCAGTATATTAAAATGATTATTCTCCATCTATAAGTTTTTGAAGATTCCCTTTCAACGTATCTTAATTCGGTAGCTGAGTGGCCAGCTTCCAGTGATTTAAAACACCACATAGAATGGAAAAGTCCCTAAAATCCCTTTACTGAATATAAGATTTAGTATGTAAAAAGGCTAAACAATATATATTTTTTGGTTCTCTCCTTGTAAGCTATACATTTGTATTATCCATAGTAAAATGCTAATTCCCATCTGATTTGCTTCTGACCTGTTTCCTGCTTTTTAAACATTTACATAGTGCTCCAGGAATTGAAACTAAGTTTAGTTTAAGCAAAACATATTTAAGAAGGTAGAAATCTGGTGCTAAAGAGATTTGGCATGCATTCCAATGGACTTTTGGATTCTTTTAGAGCAAGAATAATATTTATTGCTTCGATAAAATATAGTTATGAATAATGAATCAAGCTCAAAATATTTGTTCTTGATTATCCTGTATATTCTAATACGTTTCAGTTATTTTCTGTTAAATTCATATAAATATTTATTGAGTGTCTGCTGTGTAAGTTTCTGTTACAAGTTTTTAAGAAATGGAAACATGAGTAAGACAATCTCTGCTCTCCAGATATTTTCAGTCTGTGTTTTCAAATTTGACGTTTTTTACAGAAACTGAAGTTTTTCTAAATAGTTTTTTTAACAGCTTTATTGAGATATAATTCATATACCATACAATTCACCCACTTAAAGGTGTATAATTCAATGGCTTTTAGTGTATTCAGGGCTGTGAACTTATCACCACAATTTTGGAACATTTCATTAGCCCCCAAAAGAAAATTTGTACCTCTTAACCGTCACCCCCTAATCCCCTTCCACTCCCCAGTCCTAGGCAACCACTAATTCACTTTCTGTCTCTATAGATTTGCCTATTCTGGCAAATCTATGATTCCATTTATATGAAATCATACAGTATGTGGTCCTTTGTGACTGGCTTCTTTCATTTAACATTGCGTTTTCAAGGTACATCCATATTTTAACATGTATTTGTTCTGCATTTTTTATTGCTGAATAATATTTCGTTGTATGGGTGTACCACATTTGTTGATCCATTTATCAGTTGATAGACATCTGGGTTTAGCTTATCTAAATAGTTTTATATGTAAATATTGATTACCATAAATATATGTATAGATTGATGGTAGCAATATGTTTTGGATAGGAAGACTTCCTTAACTTTAGATGAAATGCAAACTAATGATTATATATTTATGAATATTCCACAGATTAATTCGATTCCATTTTTCATTCTATTAATAACAAAATATTTCTGTATTTTTAAAAGTTTCCTTACCAAAAAGGAATATTTAATACGGTAATTGGCTTACGTTGTCATGAGACTTTTTCCTGTAAACTATCTCATTGTTTTAAAGTCACAACTCAGATATTTGTTTTATTTTACAGCATACTTATATCACACTTAATATATAATCTCCTTCCTGTTCATTTAGCCTGTTGGTAGCTCTTCAAAGACCTTGAACATCTAAACTAAAAGTTCAAAGTTATGTGTCTCATCCACACCTACCATATAAAGGTAGAGTTGGACAGGATAATCATATACAAACATCCACTGATGCCTTTTCTCTTTCCCTCACCCTCAATATCTACTCTGTCCAAAATCTTTTCAGATTTGGCCTGTCTTGCTTTGCATGATCCAGCCCTTCATAATCTTCCCAACCTGCTCCATCCATACCATACTCCTTGCTGTTCCTCAAATATGCCAAACACACTCTCCTACACACTTTTTTCCCCAGTGATACTATACTATACAATACATACTGTTTTATACCTTGTATTATTTTTTCATAATATATATTGGCAGTTATTTCAAACGAGCTTCCTTATTCTTTGTAACTACCTTGTATTTCATAGGTGAATGAACCATAGTTTATTAATCAGTCCCTTGTTGATGGCCATTAACACTGCTTCTGGTTTTTTGCATGTGGATGAGTCTGTCTGCAGGATGAATTCTTTGAAATAGCATTGCTGGGTCAAGGAGTGTGTATATTTGTATTTTTGATAATTATTTGCCAAATTGCTGCCTGAAGGTGCTGAATCCATTTAAATTCTGCAGCGTCTGAGGATACAGATTTACATTCCAACTAATGAAAGGAATTATCTTTGATCTTTGTAAATCTGATATATAAAAAAATGTATCAATATATTTTTTCATTTTTTATTTGCATGAGAATGAAGATCTTTTCCTATGTGTGGAACCATTTGATATTGTGGTTTTTGTCAATTGCTTGTTTGTATCCTCTGTCCGCTTTTCCTGTTTCACATTTGGATCTAAGGTTTATTTGGAATTGATTTTTATTTATGGTGAGAGCTAGGGATGATGGTTCATTTCTTTTTCCCTATATGAATATCCAATTTAATTAACATCCTTTATTGAAGATCATCCTTTCTTCATTTATTGCAGTTGCACATTGTTGTAAGTCAGATGCTTGTGTCTATGTGGGTCTGTTTCTGAAATCTCTCGTCCTCTCTATTCGTCTACTTGTCTATCCTTGTGACAATATCACCCTGCCTTGGGCTTCCCTGGTGGCGCAGTGGTTGCGTGTCCAGCTGCTGATGCAGGGGAACTGGGTTCGCGCCCCGGTCTGGGAGGATCCCACATGCCGCGGAGCGGCTGGGCCCGTGAGCCATGGCCGCTGAGCCTGCACGTCCGGAGCCTGTGCTCCGCAACGGGAGAGGCCACAAAAGAGGAAGGCCTGCATACCACCAAAAAAAAAAAAAAAAAAAAATCACCTTGCCTTAATTATTGTAGATTTAAAATATCTATTGGTGTCTGTTGGTGTAAATCCCCCAACTTTGTTCTTCTTTAAGGTGGTCTTTGTGTTCTTGTCTCTTAGCCTTTCCACATGAGCTAGTTAATCTTCATAAAAAGGATTTGTACAAGAAAGAATTAAACTTGTTAATCAACTAGAAATATTGCTGAGAATTTGATTGGTATTATAACCAAATTAAGAATCCAGGAGAGCATTGACATTTATAACAGAGAGCCTTCTAATCTGAGAACATGTATCAATATATACTTCTCTCAATAATGTTTTGTATATTTCTGTATAATTGGGTAATTTATTTCATTATTATTGAGTTTTGAGAGTTCTTTATGAATTCCTTATATAAGTTCTTTATTAGATATATGATATGCAAGTACTTTCTCCAAGTCTATGGCTTGTCCTTTCATTTTCTTAACAATATTTTTTTGAAGAGCAGACATTCTTTTTTTTCGGGGGGTTGTGAATATTTTTTTAGCCGACATACTTATCAAAAATTTTCACGACAGGGTCCTATGGTATAGAACAGAGAACTATAGTCAATATCCTGTGATAAACCATAATAGAAAAGGATATTTTAAAAAAGAATGGGTATATATGTATAACTGAATCACTTTGCTGTACAGCAGAAATCAACACAAAACTGTAAATCAAGTGTATATATATATATATTTCTTTTAATAGATCTTTTTGGAGTATAATTGTTTCACAATACCATGTTAGTCTCTGGTGCACAGCAAAGCAAATCAGCCGTATGCATACATGTGTCCCCATATACCCTCCCTCTTGAGCCTCCCTCCCCCCCTCCCTATCCCACCCCTCTAGGTCATCGCAAAGCACCGAGCTGATCTCCCTGTGCTATGTTGCTGCTTCCCACCAGTCAGCTATTTTATATCCAGTAGTGTATATATGTCGATGCTACACTCACTTTGCCCCAGCTTCACCCTCCCACCCCATGTCATCAAGTCCATTCTCTATGCCAATGTCTTTATTGCTGCCCTGCAACTAGGTTCATCAGTACCTTTTTTTTTTGATTCCATATATAAGCGTTAGCATACGGTATTTGTTTTTCTCTTTCTAACTTCACTCTGTATGACAGACTCTATGTCCATCCACCTCACTACAAATAACTCAATTTCATTTCTTTTTATGACTGAGTAATATTCCATTGTATACATGTGCCACATCTACTTTATCCATTCATCTGTCAATGGACATTTAGGTAGGTTCCATGTCCTGGCTATTGTAAATAGTGCTGCAGTGAACATTTTGGTGCATGTCTCTTTTTGAATTACGGTTTTCTCAGGGTATATGCCTAGTAGTGGGATTGCTGGGTCATATGGTAGTTCTCTTTTTAGTTTTTTGAGGAACCTCCATACTGTTTTCCATAGTGGCTGTATCAATTTACATTCCCAGCAACAGTGTAGGAGGGTTCCCTTTTCACCACACCCTTTCCAGCATTTATTGTTTCTAGCTTTTTTCATAAAGGCCATTCGGACCAGCGTGAAGTGATACCTCATCATACTTTTGATTTGCATTTCTCTAATAATTAGTGCTGATGAGCATCTTTGCATGTGCTTCTTGGCCATCTGTATGTATTCCTTGGTGAAATGTCTATTTAGGTCTTCCGCCCATTTTTTAACTGGATTGTTTCTTTTTTTGATATTGAGCTCCATGAGCTGTTTGTATATTTTGGAGATTAATCCTTTGTTGTTTCATTTGCAAATTTTTTCTCCCATTCTGAGGCTTGTCTTTTTATCTTGTTTATGGTTTCCTTTGCTGTGCAGAAGCTTTTAAGTTTAATTAAGTCCCATTTGTTTATTTTTGTTTTTATTTCTGTTACTCTAGGAGTTGGGTCAAAAAAGATCTTGCTGTGGTTTATGTCAAAGAGTGTTTTTCCTATGTTTTCCTCTAAAAGTTTTATAGTGTCTGCTCTTACATTTAAGTCTTTAATCCATTTGGAGTTTATTTATGTGTATGGTGTTAGGGAGTGTTCTAATTTCATTCTTTTACATGTAGCTGTCCAGTTTTCCCAGCATCACTTGTTGAAGTGGCTGTCTTTTCTCCATTGTTTGTTCTTGCCTCCTGTGTCGTAAATTAGGTGCCCATATGTGCGTGGGTTTATCTCTGGGCTTTCTATCCTGTTCCATTGATCTATATTTCTGTTTTTGTGCCACTACCATACTGTCTTGATTACTGTAGCTTTGTGGTATAGTTTGAAGTCAGGGAGCCTGATTCCTCCAGCTCCGTTTTTCTTTCTCAAGATTGCTTTGGCTATTCTGGGTCTGTTGTGTTTCCATATGAATTGTAAGATGTTTTGTTCTAATTCTGTGAAGAATGCCATTGGTAGTTTGATAGGGATTGCATTGAATCTGTAGACATTAGTGTATAGGAATGCAAGAGATTTCTGTGCATTAATTTTGTATCCTACTACTTTACCAAATTCATTGATTAGCTCTAGTAGTTTTTTTGTAGCATCTTTAGGATTCTCTATGTATAGTATCATGTCATCTGCAAACAGTGACAGCTTTACTCCTTCTTTTCCTATTTGTATTCCTTTTATTTCTTTTTCTTCTCTGATTGCTGTGGATAGGACTTCCAAAACTATGTTGAATAAGAGTGGCAAGAGTGTACATCCTTGTGTTGTTCCTGATCCTAGTGGAAATGCTTTCAGTTTTTCAGTGTTGAGTATGATGCTTGCTGTTGGTTTGTCATATATGGCCTTTATTATGTTGAGGTAGGTTCCCTCTATGCCCATTTTCTGGAGAGTTTTTATCGTAAATGGGTGTTGAATTTTGTCAAAACCTTTTTCTGCATCTATTGAGATGATCATATGGTTTTTATTCCTTAATTTGTTAACATGGTATATCACGTTGATTGATTTGTGTATATTGAAGATTCCTTGCATCCTTGGGATAAATCCCACTTGATCATGGTGTATGATCCTTTAATGTGCTGTTGGACTCTGTTTGCTAGTATTCTGTTCAGGATTTTTGCATCTATGTTCACCAGTGATATTGGTCTTTTTGTTGTTGTTTTTTTCTTTTTGTTTGTTTGGTTTTTTGGGGGGTTTTGGGGGGTTTTTTTGCGTTACACGGACCTCTTACTGTTGTGGCCTCTCCCGTTGCAGAGCACAGGCTCTGGACGCGCAGGCTCAGCGGCCATGGCTCACGGGCCTAGCCGCTCTGCGCCATGTGGGATCTTCCCGGACCGGGGCATGAACCCATGTCCCCTGCATTGGCAGGTGGACTGTCAACCACTGCGCCACCAGGGAAGCCCTATAATTTTCTTTTTTTGTGATATCTTTTTCTGGTTTTGGTATTAGGGTGATAGTGGCTTCTTAGAATGAATTTGGGAGTGTTTGTCCATCTGCTATATTTTGGAAGAGTTTGAGAAGGATTGGTGTTAGCTCTCCTCTAAATGTTTGATAGAATTCGCCTGTGAAGCCATCTGGTACTGGACTTCTGTTTGTTGGAAGATTTTTAATTACAGCAATTTCATTACTTGTGATAGGTCTGTTTATATTTCCTAATTCTTCCTGGTTCAGTCTTGGAAAATTGTACCTTTCTAAGAATTTGGCCATTTCTTCGTGGTTGTCCATTTTATTGGCATATAGTTGTTTGTAGTCTCTTATAATCCTTTGTATTTCTGCAGTGTCAGTTGTGATTTCTCCTTTTTCATTTCTGATTTTATTGATTTGCGTCCTGTCTCTTTTTTTCTCGATGAGTCTGGCTAAGTGTTTATCAATTTTGTTTATCTTCTCAAAGAACCAGCTTTCAGTTTTATTGTTCTTTGCTATTGTTTTCTTCGTTTCTATTTCATTTATTTCTGCTCTGATTTACTATTTCTTTCCTTCTACTGACTTTGGGTTTTCTTTGTTTTTCTTTCTCTAGTTGTTTTAAGTGTAGGGTTAGATTGTTTATTTGAGATTTTTCTTGTTTCTTGAGGTGAGATTGAATTGCTATAAATTTCCTTCTTAGAACTGCTTTTGCTGCAATCCATAGGTTTTGGGTCATCGTGTTTTCATTGTCATTTGTTTCTATGTATTTTTTTTACTTCTTCTTTGATTTCTTCAGTGATCTCTTGGTTATTTAGTAGCACACTGTTTAGCCTCCATGTATTCGTGGTTTTTACAGTTTTTTTCCTGTAATTGATTTCCAATCTCACAGCGTTGTGGTCAGGAAAGATGTTTGATACGATTTAAATTTTCTTAAATTTCCCGAAGCTTGATTTGTGATCCAAGATGTGATCTACCTTGGAAAATGTTCCGTGTGCACTTGAGAAGAAAGTGTATTCTGCCATTTTTTGGTGGAATGTTCTATAAATATCAATTAGATCTATCTGATCTATTGTGCCATT
>NC_041224.1:132841360-132889962 GCF_002837175.3 Physeter macrocephalus
AAAGCTTTTGACTTCTCCATCGAATCTGAATGAGATACTTGCTGGGTAGAGTAATCTTGATTGTAGGTTTTTCTCTTTCATCACTTTAAGTATATCCTGCCACTCCCTTCTGGCCTGCAGAGTTTCCACTGAAAAATCAGCTGATAACCTTATGGGGGTTCCTTTGTATGTTATTTTTTGTTTTTCCCTGTTGCTTTTAATATTTTTTCTTTGGATTTAATTTTTGTTAGTTTGATTAATATGTGTCTTGGTGTGTTTTTCCTAGGGTTTATCCTGTATGGGTCTCTCTGCGCTTCCTAGACTTGGGTGACTATTTCCTTTCCCACGTTAGGGAAGTTTTCCACTGTAATCTCTTCAAGTATTTTCTCGGACCCTTTCTTTTTCTCTTCTTCTTCTGCGACCCCTATAATTCGAATGTTGGTGCATTTAGTGTTGTCCCAGAGATCTCTGAGATTGTTTTCAATTCTTTTCATTCTTTTTTCTTTATTTTGCTCCTTGGCAGTTATTTCCACCATTTTGTCTTGCATCTCACTTATTCGTTTTTCTGCCTCTATTATTCTGTTATTGATTCCTTCTAGTGTATTTTTCATTTCACTTATTGTGTTGTTCATCTCTGGTTGTTTGTTCTTTAGTCCTTCTAGATCTTTGTTAAATATTTCTTGTATTTTCTCAATCCGTGCTTCCATTCTATTTCTGAGATTCTGGATCATCTTTACTACCATTACTCTGAATTCTTTTTCAGGTAGATTGCCTATTTCTTCTTCATTTATTCGGTCTTGTAGGTTTTTACCTTGCTCCTTCATCTGTGACGTATTTTTTTGCCGTCTCATTTTTTTTTTTTTTTTTAACGAGTGGGATTGTGTTCCTGTTTTACTTGTTGTTTGGCCTGAGGCTTCCCACACTGGAGTTTGTAGGCTATTAGGTAGAGCTGGGTCTTGGTGCTGAGATGAGGAACTCTGTGAGACCTCACTCTGATGAATATTTCCTGGGGTCTGAGGTTCTCTGTTAGTCCAATCATTCAGACTCCAAGCTCCCACCACAGGAGCTTCTGCCCGCAAGCTACGTGGGGTGGCAAAAAAGGCCCTGGGGGCTGTGGGAGGTGGAACTTAGGCTCAAGGAACAGAAGGGGCTCAGGCATGCCCCCCACTCCTCTTCTCAGAGGGCAGGGGACCTCACGTGGGAGCCCAGCAGGTTTTCTGGGCTCGAGTGGGTGGGGCAAACGCCCTCCTCTCCTCTCCTGCTCCTCCAGTCTTGGGTCTGGGAGGGCCCCTCCCACCTGCCTCTCCTGATCCCCTGGCCTCCTTCCTATGCCCCCAAGGACCCATGAAGCCTGCAGGGGCCTTGGAGGGTGGGGGATCGGCCTGGGAGCTCAGCAGGCTCCTGGGGCCCAAGTGAGCGGGACCATCGCCCTCCGCTCCTCTCCCACTCCCCCCAGAGGGCCCCTCCCACCTGCCTCTCTTGATCCCCCCGGCCTCCTTCCTATGCCCAAGGACACACCAGACCTGGAGGGGGCTTTGGAGGGCAGGGTATCCACCTGGGAGCTCAGCAGGCTCCCGGGGCCTGAGTGGACGGGGCAGTCGCCCTCTGCAAAGAGCAGACGTTCTTAATTGAAGAAGTCCAGTTTATAATTTTTTCTTTTATGGGTGTTATGGTCTGGATATTTGTATCTCCCCAAAATTCATATGTCGAAATCCTGAAGCCCAATGTAATAGTATTAGGAAGTAGGACATTTGGGAGGTGATTTGGAAATGAGGGTGGAGCCTCATTAATAGGATTAATGCTCTTATGAAAGAGACTCCCACAGAGCTCCCTAGTCTCTGCCACCATGTGAGGATACAATGAGGAGTCTGCAACTTGGAAAAAGCTCCTTTCCTGACCATGCTGGTACCCTAATCTCAAAACGTCCAGCCTCTAGAACTGTGAAAAATAAAGTTCTGTTGTTTATAAGCTACCTAGTCTGTGGTAGTTTGTTATAGCAACCTGAAGAGACTAAAACAATGGGTCATGCTTTTGGCATCATATGTAAGAAATCATTGCCTAATCCAAGGTCATAAAGCTTTTCTTTTATGTTTTCTTCCAAAAATTTAATAGTTTTGGTTTTACCTTTAGATTTATGATCCATTTTGAGTTAATATTTTATATGGGTGTGATATATTGAAATTTACTTTTTTGCATTTAGATATCCAGTTGTTCTAGCACCATTTGTTGTGAAGACTATTCTTTCTCCATTGAGTTGCCTTAGCATCTTTGTCACAAATCAATTGAACATCCTAGAGAAATGAAAACATATGTCCACACAAAAACTTGTACATTAAGTTTATGACAGCATTATTCATTTTAGCCAAAAAGTGGAAACAACCTAAATGCCAATCAACTAATGAATGGATAAACAAAATGTAGTATATCCAAACAATGTAATATTATTTGGCCACAAAAAATGAAGTACTGGTACATACTACAACATGGATAAACCTTGAAAACATTATGCTAAGTAAAAGAAAACAGTAACAAAAAATCACATATTGTATGATTCCATTTATATGAAATGTCCAGAATAGGCAAATCTTTTATAGACTAATGGTTGCCTAGGGCTGGAGGTGGGTAAGGGAGAATGGGGATGACTGCTAAAAGTTATGGGTATTTTGGAGGGTGACCACAGTGTTATAAAATTAATCAGGGTGATGGTTTGCACAACTCTGAATATATTAAAAACCATCAAATGGATTTTTTTTTAATTTATTTTATTTATTTACTTTTGGCTGAGTTGGGTCTTAGTTGCTGCATGTGGGCTTTCTCTAGTTGCAGCGAGCAGGGGCTACTGTTCGTTGCGGTGTGCAGGCTTCTCATTGCAGTGGCTTCTCTTGTTGTGGAGCATGGTCTCTAGGCACACAGCTTCAGTAGTTGTGGCACATGGGCTCAGTAGTTGTGGCTCGTGGGCTCTAGAGAGCAAGCTCAGTAGTTGTGGTGCACAGGCTTAGTTGCATCGTGGCATGTGGGATCTTCCTGGACCAGGACCATCAAGTGGATTTTTGACTTTAAGTGGGTGAATAATATGGTATGTGAATTATATCCCAATTAAACTGTTACAAAATGTCAGTTGACCAAGAACAAGTCAATTGACTATATATTTGTGAATGTTTTTCTAAATTTCATTTTGCAGTTATTTGCTGCAAGTATATAAAAATAGAATATAATAAAAAGTCAACTTTGTATCTGGAAACTTTGCTAAATTTATTAATAATTATCTGTATATTCTTTTGGATTTTCTACATACACAATCATGTCGTCTGTGGTTAATGCTATGTGATTTCTTGTTCTCCAATCCTTTTATTTATTTTTGGTTAATTATCTTCCCTATTGCACTGGCTAAGACTTCCAATATAATACTGTTTAGAACTAGTGATCCATGTCAGATCCCCAATTTCAGGGAAAACTTTCAGTATTTCAAAAATAAGTGTAATCTGGGACTTCCCTGGTGGTCCAGTGGTTAAGACTACACACTTCCACTGAAGGGGGCACAGGTTCACTCCCTGGTGGTTGGGGAACTAACATCCCACATACCATGCAGTGTGGCCCCAAAAACAACAGTGAGATACCACTTCACACTCACTAGGATGACTATATAAAAAATAAAAATTTTTTTAAAAAGTATAATATTAGCTGTACTTGTCAATACCATTGATCAGTTTAAGGAATTTTCCTTCTATTCCTAATTTGTTGAGAGGTTTTTTTAAATTAGAAATAAGTGTTGCATTTTCATACCTGCTTTTATGAATCTATTGAGATGATATGGTTTTCTCTTTCACTTAATGTAGCCAATTATATTGCTTGCCTTTTGAATGTTAAACTAACCTTGAATTCCTATAATAATAAATACTGTGTAGTTATGATGCATTATTTTTTTTTATTGTCTCTGGAGCTGAATTGCTATTTTTTTGAAATTTTTGAGTTTATCTTCATGAGACACTGGCTTATAATATTCTCTTTTTTTAATGTTCTTGTCACTTTTTGGTATGATAGTTATTCTGAAATCACAAAACAAGTTGAGAATGGTCCCTCATTTTCTGTTCTCTGGTAGAGTTTGTGTAAGATGCCTATTTTTTTCTCTAAATATTTGGAAGAATTCACCATGGAAGCCAGCTGAGCCTGGAGTTTTATTTTTTGTTTTGTTTTTGCATGAAGGTTTTAAAGTATGAATTTAACTTATTTTCCAGATGTAAGATTATTCATATTTTCTATTTATTCTTCTGTGATTTTTAAAATAAATGTTTTTCTTTGAATTTGTCCATTTCATTAAAGTTAACAAATTTGTTAGCATAAAATTATTCATAGCATCCTCATATTATCTTTTTGTTACTCATATTGAAAAAATCAAGTTGGAATTCTATCTCACCTCTTATACAGTTAGCCGCTCCTGGTTGATTAAGAACTTAAATATCAAAAGCAAAACTTAAAAACTAGAACAATATATATGAATGTCTTTCATGCTTTTGTAAAGAATAATTTCTTAAACATGACATACAAAGTGCTAATGATAAAATAATTAATAAAATCTATTATGTCAAAATAATTGCTGTTCATCAGTAACAGCTTAAGGAAAGTGAAATGACAAGCTCTAAACCAGAGGATTTTTGCTATACACATAACTAACAAAGGTCTAGCATTCAAAATATATAAAGAACCACTATAAATCATTAAGAAAAAGACAAACAATCTAATAGAAAAAAATGAACAAAAGGCATGTGGTCACTTCATTAGCATTTAGAGAAATGTACATCAGGACTATAGTGAGAGACCACTTACTCATTTTATACCTATCCAATGGACAAAAATTTAAAAGTCAGGCAAAACCAAGTGTTGGAAAGAATGTGAATCAGTAGACTGTCTGATAAACTGCTGGGAGTTGGTGGGGAGTGAGAATTTGCTACAGCCACTTAGAAAAAATTTCTGAACACGTTGTGAAGTTGAATATTTGAAAAAAATTACAACCCAGAAATTCCATTCAGAGTACCTCTTGCATATATGTAGTTAGCTACAAGCAGTCTTAGAGAATTATTTCAGTCTGTAGAAAGTTGTGATCTAGTTTTCAGCTCTGAAGGTGTTTTTCTATCCAAAATATTATGTCTAGCCAGCCTTCCTGATTCACATCAGTTGTATATGCAGATTAAAACTACACCATAGGTAAGGAGGTTCATCAAAGAATGTGTGTTGTTGTCCTCAGAAAGGACCTTTTACTGAGGCTGAAATTAGATGGGTAAGTAATGCTGGAATAATATATGAATAGGTAATAAATAATAGCAATATTAGGTGGTCACCATTATTAGGCACATAATATTTATCAAGCTCTTGGGTCTTCATTTAATAAATATTACTTCATTCAATCATCACAAAACCTGGGATGTAGGTACCATTCTTTTATTTATTTATTTATTTATTTATTTATTTATTTATTTATTTATGGCTGCATTGGGTCTTCGTTGCTGTGCTCAGGCTTTCTCTAGTTGCGGTGAGCGGGAGCTACTCTTCGTTGCAGTGCACCAGCTTCTCATTGCAGTGGCTTCTCTTGTTGCGAAGCATGAGCTCTAGATGCACGGGCTTCAGTAGGTGTGGCTCACAGGCTTCAGAGCACAGGCTCAGTACTTGTGGCACAGTAGCTCCAGTAGCTCCGTGGCATGTGAGATCTTCCTGGACCAGGGGATCAAACCCGTGTCCCCTGCATTGGCAGGCAGATTCTCAACCACTGCACCACCAAGGAAGTCCTGTAGATACCATTCTTAATCTCATTTTTTCAGATGGAAGATGGTGAGTCATTGGGAGGTGAAATAACTTACACAACTTCTTATATGTGTAAGTTGTGAAGCTGGGATTTAAACAAAGACTCTCTTACTCCAGCATCTGTGATATGGCAATATAGAAGCTATTGTCTGTTGGATGTAAAATCAATTTTTCTTAACTTTGCAGAGAGAACAACTCTGATTCATGGCTAACGCAGCAGTTTTGTGGTCTCCAGATGCTTCATACTGTTACTCAGAAAATAATGGTGTATATCTATCTCCACTAATGAAAAACTAAAATTATGTGTTAGATTTTTAATATTTCAATAGCATTATCTTATAGATGAACAGCAATATATGTAGTTATCAATGTGATATATCTGTGTACATACATCAATATGATCTGAAAACTCATTTAAAATTATGCTGATGGGGCTTCCCTGGTGGCACAGTGGTTGAGAATCTGCCTGCCAATGCAGAGGACACGGGTTCGAGCCCTGGTCTGGGAGGATCCCACATGCCGCGGAGCGGCTGGGCCTGTGGGCCACAACTGCTGAACCTGTGCGTCTGGAGCTTGTGCTCCGCAACAGGAGAGGCCACAGCAGTGAGAGGCCCGTGCACCGCGATGAAGAGTGGCCCCCGCTCGCCGTAACTAGAGAAAGCCCACGCACAGAAACGAAGACCCAACACAGCCAAAAATAAATAAATAAATAAAATTATGCTGAGAAATATAACTGCCTTGTTTTTCTCTAGTTATGAGATTTCTTATCAAATAGACATAATGAAGAATGTCTATTTAAATATGTTTTCAAAAATTTGGATGAAAGGTTATTTAAGAGCCCAGTTTATTTCAAAATTAATATTATTAAGGGTTGATTTGAGTCTAGGTCATAATTCTGATCTGAGGAATTAATTGATGTATGTTTTGACTTTCTGTTCTTTTGATAGAAAGCAAATGAGCCCATTTATGTGTTGTCCAAAAGTTATTTGATTTCTACTAAAGAGGCAGAATATTATAGTGGAAAGTTCTGACATGAAAGTTTAATTACCTGGGATCTAAACCCAAATTGACAGTTACTGTGTGAACTCTAGTGGGTGTGATCTTGGGAAAGTTACTTAATCCAGTTAGTTCTTCCTCATGTGTCAAAAATACAGATAATAATAAATACCTTGCTGCAATATTGAAAGCAATAAATAAATAACACAAGAAAGCATCCATGGTAGATTGCCTCATGTAGAAATTGCATTTATTTTCCTTGGGCAAAGTCAGTTACATATTTGGCTTTAGTTTTGTAAATCTGTACTAATGCTAATAGCATATACCAATACATATACCTGCCAGTGTTCTAAGTGTGTTACATGCATATATTAATTCACAACAACTTTATGAGGTAGACACAAAGAGGTTAAACAACTTATCTAAGGTTACTCAGCTAAGAAATGGGGAAGTCTTGATTGGAATCTCAGCAGTCTGGTTCCAGAGCCTGTGTTTTTAACCACTACACTACTGCCTTTCTAGAGGAAGGGGTTGTAGGGTGTATCAGTTATTTATTGCCTGTTATGTTGCATAATAAATAGTCACAAAACCTCAGGGGCATAGAACAATAGTATTTATTGGTCACATGTTGAAATGGTTGTTAGGCAAATCTGTTGATCTTGACTGGGCTCCCTCACGTGGCTGGGGGTTGGCTTGCTGTGGGCCTGGACTGGACCTGGACAGTTTGCCTCTGCTCCAAGTGTCTCTCATCCTGCAGCAGACTAGTCTGGGAATTTTCTCATGATGAATGGCAGAGACAAAAGAGCAAAATGGAAACACACAAGTGCTTTTTCAAGTCTCTGCTGTGTCATGTCTGCTAAAACAAATTACATGGCTGACCCCAGAGTCAAAGTGGGAGGACATTACAAAGTTACATTAAAAAGGCTATGGATATAAGAATGTGTCACTTGACACATTGAAGTTGTTTTGTAATATACTGCAAATGCCAAGGTCTAGGGTTCTAAAATTCTTGTATATTAGGGATGATTTCTAAAAGAGGACCTCTGTCAGAAACAGTATTTCTGACAATTAAATAGAAAACTCTGAAAACACACACATACATGCATACACATACACAAACACATATAAATTTATAAAAATAGGCAGAAACTTCTTCTGGGAATACTTAGTTCAGTTTATAATCCCAAGGTAGTGATGGTGATGATGATGATAATAGCTAACCTTTATGAGCTTGCTGTGTGCCAAGCACTGTTCTCAACACTTTACATATAGTAACTCCCTTAATCTTTCCAACAACCCTATTAAATAGGTACTATTAATAGTTTCTGTTTTACAGATGGAGAAACTGAGAGATTTAGTAATTTCCCAGAGTCACAAACCTTTTTTGTAAGATCTCCACACAAAGTAACTTTCGAAAACCTTCTTATTTTTTTTTTATTGAATTATATCCAGACTTCTTTTCCATAGATTTGAAGTTCTTCTGTAATCTGACCCTACCTAATTTAATTACCTGTAACTTCCATTGCTACAAGATATAATTTTAGACAATTAAGAGTCTAGGATTTTGTAGATGGATTGCATGCATTGGAGGGAGCTGAACTGGGTGCTTTAGAGATATATTCCAGTTTCAAGAATATGTGATTCTGAGTCCCTCTGTGTATTTACTCATATGCATGTTCAGCTTTAAAAAGTGTTGCAAGGATCTTTCACATGAATAACTAAACTTGTTTCTAAGGGATTAAGTGTAACCTAAGGCTATTTTATTCTTCTCCAAAAGTAGAGTCCTTTGCTTTGATTTTTTTTTTTCTTACTCAGCAAACAGAGATCCCTGCACTAATTTAGAGCTTTCTTAAAAATAAAATTCTGTTTGATTTGGCAACTTGATCAGAAAGACCAGATGTAAGTCTTTCGGAGATATGGTGTACATGACATCAACATATGTCAATAAAATGAACATTTCTAATTCCACTGTGCTCCTGTTTCAAATGTTTGAATGTTGAGAGGTATGTATGCATTTCCTGTGTTTAAAAATAATTTGCTGAATAAATTCTTATTTTATTCAATAGGCGGCTTTTCAGAAAAGGGGTATGAATGGAGCTCTGAAGAGGAAGAGCCAGTGAAAAAGGCAGGACCAGTCCAAGTCCTCATTGTCAGAGATGACCATTCCTTTGAATTAGATGAAACTGCACTAAATCGGATCCTTCTCTCAGAGGCTATCAGGGACAAGGAGGTTGTTGCTGTATCTGTTGCTGGAGCATTTAGAAAAGGAAAATCATTCCTGATGGACTTCATGTTGAGATACATGTATAAGCAGGTAGGGAAGAGGTGCTTTGAAAAGTTTTCTGATTTCTGTGCTTTTATGACTTTGTGTTTTTATTTAGTAGTAGTGTCCAATACTTCCATTATTATGTTCCCTAAAGATGAACTGGTTTAAAAATGCTATCGTGTAACCATTCCAGCTTTGGTGCTTTAGGCACCAAACTATATAGGCCACTTTTGTCCGAAGCCACTTTGCTACATTTCCCTTAGAACGTAACTTATTTTTTAAGCTCTTTTGAAAATAGACAAGTACAGTGATATGGTTATAAACTTCACATGTTAAATAGTGTTTAAAATGTCAAATAACTCTTGTCATAATTTTTATTATAATCATTTCCCCCCAACATTTACTATGACATTTTTCATGCATGCAGCAGAGTTAAAAGAATTTTACAGTAGACACCTGGATATGCACTGCACTACCTAGATTCTACCATTAACATTAATATTCTTGCTTCATCACATGTGTCTCCAGCTGTTCTTCCCTGTTTCAATCCATTGCTCCATCTTATTTTCTGGTTCATTTCAAAGTAAATTGTTGACTTCAGTATGCTTCCATATAAATATTTCAATATACATAATTATTATATATTTCAGTATTTATTTAGTTTTTTTCTTTTGTTGTAAAATTTACATATAGTTACATGCACCAATCTGAAGTGTACATTTGCTTTTTTTGGAAAATGTAAATACCTGGGTAGCCCCAAAACCTATAAAGTGTATCTTGCTGTTATCCCACAAAGTTTTGTTATCTTTTCCCACTCAGTCTCACCCTTAACCCAACCCCAAAGGCAACCAACAGTGTCATAACATTTGAGACAATAGTGTGGCATAGAAAGGAGACTTTAAGGGGCCTAGGATCAACCAAAAGCAGAAGAATAAATAGGAGGTTAGAGTTGGGGAACAGAAGGTTAGGAGTAGAGAGCATACCAGTATTTTTTTTCTACCCTTTTACCCTTAGTAATTCGGATGCCAATATGGATGTTGAGGCAGAATAGACATACTACCCAAAGAAACTTTGTATTATGCATTTGTATCATAATTATCCATTTTGGATTGATCTTTTATAGGTAGGGTATTTTTGAACAACTTGGTAATGTTAACTTTAACATCTTCTATCTCTAGCCTCAGTCCAAACAAATCAAGAACAGAACAACCGAAATACTTCCAGGCTTTGAAAGCAAACAAAATTCTTACCACTTTCTATTTCTATCATACCAACATTAGTACACACTTAACGTAGGTGGGAAAATTGAGTGAACAAAATTAGTATACTTTCCATTCTTTGGGATTATATAGCTTTAGGCATATTCATAATTTTAACTGTGCAATAAACATTAGAATGAAATACTCAATAACGCTTGTCATGTTGCTTATGTTAAATAGCATTTGCTAAGATTAAAATGTAACAGATTTGTTTTTTTTTACTAGGTGCTTCTCCTCCTGCTGTTCGCTCCCTCCTGCCCCAATAGCAAAACATTTGTGTATATTATTATTGTGTATATCCTGACATAATATGCTCTCTCATACCTTTATTTCTTTGTTTCTGGAATGCCCTCCCTGAGTTTGCTCACCTGGAAAATTCCTAAACATCCTTCAAGTCTTAGCTCTAATATCACTTTTCCTATGAAGTCTTAACTGACCAAGAGTTAGTAGTTTCTTTTCCTATGCTTCCATTTATATCTAATATACATGCCCATTTTGGCATGCATATAGTGCATCATAATGGTTTGTTAGCATATCTGTCCCCCTTTTAGGCTGTGAGCTTCCTCTTATCTGGAATGACATCTTTGTATCCCCAGGATGTAGCATAAAATGTGACAGATGGTTGCTCCTTCATAATTATTTTTTGGATGAGCAAATAAAGTAATTGTATCATTATAATAGATGTGCATACGTTGTTTCCTTTTGTCTAGAGTTGGAGAGGGATACAAACTGGTATGGATGAGTGGAAGAACCTGTACTACATATCTAGGTCAATATCATAGACTTTCTTAATTTATAGGAATCAGTTGATTGGGTTGGAGATTACAATGAACCATTGACTGGCTTTTCGTGGAGAGGTGGGTCTGAACGAGAGACCACGGGAATCCAGATATGGAGTGAAGTCTTCCTTATCAATAAACCTGATGGTAAAAAGGTATGGTGTGAACTTCTTAAAGAAAATTGAGTTTTCACTTGCCAACAGTTACTGCTTTTCAGGATCCTCCAAAATGCTCTTTTGAAAACTAATTTTGACCATTTGACATGAAGTTTAAAAGGGAAGTGGGTAGCATCCTATTTCATGTTCCCAGTTTCCCTTTCTACTGATCACAGAAGGCAAAATCATAGGGACAATAGAACAGCAGATCAGCTAGCTAACATCTATATTTTGTTTCAGTGCTATTTCTGTTATGTTGGATTACCAGTGAAAATTAATCATTACAGTAGTCAGCAGCTAATTAATATTTTTATTTTCTGTGGCATTCATGGCACATGTGAAAAATTACCTATTAAGTATTCATTGCTAATGGTTTGCTTTAGTTCTTATGGTGTTAACTTTGTAGTAACCCTAATACCCTGCATGTTCTATAAAATATCAGTAATGTACTCTACTTGCCTATAGGTTGCAGTGCTATTGATGGATACTCAGGGAACCTTTGATAGTCAGTCAACTTTGAGAGATTCGGCCACAGTATTTGCCCTTAGCACAATGATCAGCTCAATACAGGTATGGAATAAAATAAATCCATTTTGATGGATGTTTCTTTAAATAAAAATTATGAATATATGTATTTCTATATACATGTGGTAGTGAGACAAACAACAGAAATGGTAAATTATATATATTATTTGACTCAATTAGCATACCAGTTCTTATGATTTCCTTAAGAGTAGAATTGTTTTATTACTGTAATCTAATTTCTGATCAGTTTTCAAATTGCCTGCTTTAGTCAGAAAATGTTATATTATCTTATTGATAATTTTTTCTATTTCAAGCCTACAATAAAGTCAATAATATTAAATCTTATAATATATGTAGATATACTGAGACTACCTATTATTAGTTACATTTAATGAAATAAGATTTATAAATGCAAATTTTGTTTTATATAGCCAGTAGAAACATTTCTAAATGTAAAAACATTTATATATGTTCACAACTTTTTATAGTATCTAAATGTGCATTTAGGAAAGTAAATGTCTTTCTTTCCTTTTTTTTCTCTCTTTTATTAAGTATTGTTTTTGAAGTTATTGTGCGCTTTATAAATTGTCCTGAAAGTCCTTGAGGGTTTTACTATGATCACAGAACACATAGCCTAAAAATTTTAAGACAATTTTTAGATTTTCTGTTCACTGGAAAGAACAAGAAGAGACAGAAACCAAGAAGCAGACCATCAAAGAAAGGTAAAATAGTTTTAAAAGGTAGGAAAGGCAAAGTGGTTAGGATGAGTAAGTCAAAGCTGAAATTATAAGTAGAATGGGGAGAATGGAGCTAGTGAACCGGCAACCAGGGCATTATGTGTAGTTAGGACAATGAAAGGATGGATAGAAGGAAGACTGAATTTTTTTGTAAAGGACTTTAAAATAAGTCATGATTATAACCGATGATTACCTAGCTTTTTAAAAAAATATTATATGAGTTTCAGGTGTATAGCATTGTAGTTCAACATCTGTATACAGTGATAACCACCACAAGTCAAGTTACTACCCATCACTATACAGTTACCCCCTTCATCCATTTTGCCCAGCCCTCACCCCCCTTCTCCCCAGGTAACCACTAATCTGATCTCTATGAGTTCATTTTTATTTTATTTTATTTGTTCATTTTGTTTTTGTTTTTAGATTCCACTTATGAGTAAAATCACATGGTATTTATCTTTATCCATGTGACCTATTTCACTTAACATAATACCATCAAGGTCCAACCATGTTGTCACAAAGTCTGGATTTCCTTCTTTTTTATGGCCAAGTAGTATTCCAGTGTGTGTTTTGTGTGTGTGTGTGTGTGTGTGTGTGTGTTACATCTTCATTATCCATTCTTCCATTGTTGGATGCTAAAGGTGTTTCCATATCTTGGCTATTGTAAATAATGATGCATTGAACATAGGGGTGCATATATCCTTTTGAATATTGTTTTCATGCTCTTCAGGTAAATACCCAGATGTGGAATTGCTGGGTCATATGGTAGTTCTGTTCTTAACTTTTTGAAGAATCGCCATACTGTTTTCCCTAGTGGCTGAACAAATTAACAATCCCACCAACAGTGTATGAGGGTTCCTTTTTCTCCACATCCTCTCCAACATGTATTATTTCTTATCTTTTCAATAATAGCCATTCTAACAGGTGGGAGGTGGTATCTCATTGTGGTTTGTTTTGCATTTCCCTGATAATTAGTGATGTTGAACATCTTTTCTTGTGCCTGTTGGCCATCTGTATGTCTTCTTTTGAAAAATGTCTATTCAGATCCTCTGCCCATTTTTTAATTGGGTTGTTTGTTTTTTCGATGCTGAGTTGTATGAGTTATTTATATATTTTGGATATTAGCCCCTTATTGGATATATGATTTGCAAATATCTTCTCCCATTCAGTAGGTTGCCTTTACATTTTTTGTTTGTTTGTTTTTTGCTGTACACGGGCCTCTCACCACTGTGGCCTCTCCCGCTGCGGAGCACAGGCTCCGGACGCGCAGGCTCAATGGCCATGGCTCACCAGCCCAGCCGCTCCGCAGCATGTGGGATCTTCCCGGACCAGGGCATGAACCCGTGTCCCCTGCATCAGCAGGCAGACTCTCAACCACTGCGCCACCAGGGAAGCCCATGCCTTTACGTTTTAATGATGGTTTCCTTCACTCTGCAAAAGCTTTTTGGTTTGATATAGTCCCATTTGTTTATTTTAGCTTTTGTTTCCCTTGCCTTTCAAATCAGATCCACAAAAGCATCACTAAGACAGATGCCAGTGAGATTACCATCTGTGCTTTCTTCTAGGAATTTTATGGTTTAAGGTCTTACATTCAAGTCTTTAATCCACTTTGAGTTAATTTTTGTGTATGGTGTAAGATAGTGGTCTTGTTTCATTCTTTTGCTTGTGGCTGTCCAGTTTTACCAGCACCATTTATTGAAGAGACTGTCCTTTCTCTTTTTTGTACGTTCTTTGCTCCTTTATCATAGATTACTTGTCCATATATGTATAGGTTTATTTCTGGGTTTTCAATTTCATTCCATTTATTTATGTGTCTTTTTTGTGCCAGTACCATGCTATTTTGATTACTATAACTTTGTAATAAAGTTTAAAATCAGGGAGTGTGATATCTCCAGATTTGTTCTTCTTTCTCAAGATTGTTTTAACTATTCAGGGGCTTCTTTGATTCCATACAAATGTTAGAATTATTTGTTCTAGTTCTGTGAAGTATGCATTTGGCATTTTGATAGGGATTTCATTGAATCTATAGACTGCTTTGGGTAGTATGGACATTTTAACAATATTAAATCCATGAGGACTGAATATCTTTCCATTTTTTGGTGTCTTTAACTTTTTATCAGTGGCGTATAGTTTTCAGTGTACAGGTTTTTCATCTCCTTGGTTAAATCTACTCCTGGGTATTTTATTCTTATTGATGCAATTGTAAATGGAATTGTTTTCTTAATTTCTTTTTCAGATAGTTTATTATTAGTATATAGAAATGCCATGGGTTTCTGTATATTGATTTTGTATCCCATGACTTTACTGAATTCATTTATTAGTTCTAACAGGTTTTTTGTTGTTGTTAGAGTCTTTAGGGTTTTCTATGTATAGTATCATGAAATAGCGAACAGTGACAGTTTTACTTCTTCTTTTCCAGTTTAGATGCCATTTATTTTTCTTGCCTAATTGCTGTAGCTAGGACTTCAAACACAATGTTGAATAACAGTGGCAAGAGTGGGCATCCTTGTTTTGTTCCTGATCTTAGAGAAAAAGCTTTCAGCCTTTTGCCTTGAGTATGATGTTAGCTCTGGGTTTGTCATATATAGCCTTTGTTATGTTGAGGTACATTTCCTCTATATCCACTTTGTTGAGAGTTTTTATCATAAATGGAAGAATTTTGTCAGATGCTTTTTCTGCATCTATTGAGATGATCATATGATTTTTAACCTTCATTTTCTCAATGTGATGTGTGTGTTGAATGATTTGTGGATGTTAAATCATCATTGCATCCCTGGAATAATTCCCACGTAATTATGGTGTATGACCCTTTTAATGTATTGTTGGATTCAGTTTGCTGATATTTTGTTGAGGATTTTTGTACCTATATTCATCAGGGATATTGGCCTGTAGTTTCCTTTTTTGTGGTGTCCTTCTCTGGTTTTGGTATCAGGATAATGCTGGCTTCGTAAGATGTGTTTGGAAGATTTCCCTCCTCTTCAATTTTTTGGAATATTTTTAGAAAGCTAGGTATTAAATCTTCTTTGAATGTTTTATAGAATTTGCCAGTGAAGACATGTGGTCCTGGGTTTTTGTATGTTGGGAGATTTTTGACTCCTGTTTCAATCCCTTATTAGTAATCAGTTTATTCAGACTATTTTTTTCTTCATGATTCAGTCTTGGAAGATTGCATGTTTCTAGAAATTTATCCATTTCTTCTAGGTTGTCCAATTTGTAGGCATATACCTGTTCATAGTGGTCTCTTATGATCTTTTGTATTTCTGTGGTATCAGTGGTAATTTCTCCTCTTTCATTTCTGATTTTATTTATTTGAGCCCCCTCTCTTTTTCTCTTAGTCTAGCTAATGACTTGTTGATTTTATTTTTTCAACTAGCTCTTAGTTTCACTGATGTTTTCTATTTTTTTTAGTCTCTATTCTATTTATTTCTGCTCTGATCTTTATTATTTCCTTCCTTCTACTAACTTTGGGCTTTGTTTGTTCTTTTTTCTAGTCTTTTTAGGTGTAAAGTTAGATTGTTTATTCAGGATTTTTCTTGTTTTTTTGAGGTAGGCCTATATTGCTATGAACTTCCTTCTCAGAAGCATTTTTGCCACATCTCATAGATTTTGGTATGTTGTATTTCTGCTCTCATTTATCTTTATGTTTTTTAAAATTTCTTCTCTGATTTCTTTGATGATCCACTGGGTATTCAATAGCACATTGTTTAATCTCAGCATTTTTGTGGGTTTTTCCCCATTTTTTTCCCTTGTGATTGATTTCTAGTCTCATACCATTGAGGTTGGAGAAGCTTCTTGATATGATTTCATTCTTCTTTGAATTTATTATTTGTTTTGTGACCTAACATATAATCTGTCTTAGGGAATGTTCCATGTTCACTTGTGAAGTATGTGTATTCTGCTGCTTTTTGATGGAATGATCTTTATATATCTATTAAGTCAATCTGATCTAATGTATTGTTTAAGTCCAGTGTTTCCTTCTTGATTCTCTGTCTGATCTATTCATTAATGTAGGTGTAAGACTGACTAACTTTTAAAAATATACTTCTTAATTTAATTAGCCTTTTAAATACCAACTTAATATCTAACTTCTTCATAGTCAACAGTATGTGCAATTTACACAAGTCAATTAAAACCAGATTGATTTTGCCTTTTAAATATTTATTATTTACTATTTTTATTTTTCCTGGAGACATTAAATATTTTTGCTGAAAACTCATAAGTTCTTAGTAATGACTATTTTTTATTATTATCTGAGAAGTGGTCTGTTATTTAAATAAGTATACAAAGTATACTGTTTGTATCAGTACATAAATATATAAACATCATTAACTTTTCTTTGAAGTTACTGATATTTATCCTCCTCAGAAAAAAAAAGAATTTCACCTTAATGCTGTGATCTGTTCGTGAAGCAATAATGCATATGTTTGAGGATGTAAGCATGATATTCAGTACTTAACTTTCATGTGATGGAACTTTCTATAGACTTAAATAATTGATTGTAAAGAAGCCAACATAATTTTTCAAGACAAAATTTTATATATGGGTTATTAAGATCTAGATTATTATTATTTTCATATGCTTGTAAGAATGATTATTTTATTACTAATTGTTGAATTGGGTTCATAAAATAATTTTAATATTCTGTCTCCAAATCAGGTAGCTACTGTATTTCTGGAAAAATTTTATGATCATTGTACATTATTTATTGTCTCTCAGGCTTTCTTTACTCCTCTCTCAAGGTCTTATAAATATATGTGAGAGAGTTTGATTTTGTGAAATTGATATTTCAAAAAATAGAGAATAACAAAATAAGTGCTTAGTATGCTGCTAATTATTTTCTCATTTTGACTTTATTTCTTAATCAAGGTATATAACTTATCTCAAAATGTGCAGGAGGATGATCTTCAGCACCTTCAGGTAACAATATTTACAGTCTCTTTTGTATATCTGGTAATCTTTTGGGCATGTACAGCAGAACTTTAGGATTTTGGGGGGTCTTCTTGTATTTGGAAAACATAACAGTCAGAAAGAATTAAAAACATAACCAAATGGAGGTTGTCCCATTTCCAGGTTTCTAGTTCTAGCCCTGTATGATTATATTCTTTCTAATTCAGTTTTCAAAGTCCTTTGTTTCAATAAAGCTATTTGTTGTCAACCCTGTATATGGAAAAATATATGGCAAATTAGAGTGGAGAAAGAGCCTTTGGTTTAAAAGTGACCCAGAATGTGAAGTTGAAGTCCTGTGGTCAGGGATTTAATAATTGTTAGTATGATATCAGTTGTATGCCAGATTTTTTTTCCTGTGGACCACTTTATAGCTAAGAACTATGGGGGACTACCTGATGATTACTCATAGAATTCTATTTTAGATCTGAAAAAGATCTCAGTGACACCTAATTTATCCTTAATATTTTATGGATGAGAAATTTTTTTCTGAAAAAAAAAATGACTTGCCTAAACTCATGTGGCTAGTTAGTGGCAGAGTGGGAATAGAAATTTGATCATCTGATTGGACTCGGTGCTTCTTACACTCTCCAAGCAGCATTTAAATCTCAAATAAGTAGAAGATTAGATGTTTCCTAAAGATAGTTCACATCTCTGTCTACTCTTTTTCAATTCATGTTATTCTTGGCTACGTAGAAAAACCTATTGTTTCTCTGATAGTTTTCCTCTGCATATTTTATAGAAAATTTTGCTTTCAATGTGTTATTTTATCTTGCCAATAAGAGCCCTGTGCAGTTTAACAAATAACAAAGGATGATAATGCAGGGTGATCTGTGAGAGTGGAAATATCATTTGGAGTTCACATCTAGCATTACTCCCAAATATGTTTCTAGTACATCACACTGACCATTTATGACAAATAGGCAGTATGCCAAATAATTGTTAGATGTTTCTTAGAATGAGTGCAATTGCTTCTTTAGTCATGTGTCATAACCTAGCCAGTTGCTTTCCAAGTTAATGACATGGCACTGTTCAATACCAGTTTAGAATTTTTAAAAAAGGACTGATTTTGGATTTTGATATTAAGTGATCTTTTTTGAGATCATTTAAAAATTTTCCTGCAAATGACAACACCTCATCCTTCCTGAAAAAAGATTGTGATTTCAAATTATGTTAGTAAATGATTCTAATGAGAATGAGTAATGATTCTAATTCCTGGACCTGCTGCCTTTTATACATATTCTAGACTTTCATTTAATCACTCTAATCAGATGCCTAGTTATTACCATTTGCTTTCTAGATTCCCATAGTTTTCACAGGAGAGGCAGTGTGGTACTTTGGGGACTATTCTAAAGGGGCAAAGGAGGGGAATTCTCTGTGTTGGCATCCTTCCCAAGCTCTGAGATGCCTCTGTGGCTTGGTACTCCCGTGTGATAAAGCGGCATTTCCTGTGTACATATGGGGAAATCAACTTGGCCAGTCTGGACGGAACTCTCACCAGAGGCCCAATCACAATCACCCCCTCAAGTCTATGTTCTCCAAAACATTACATTTCTGGCAACACAAAATGATATGGTACCTCTCGATTGGGAGCAATAAAAAAATAAAAGAAGTTGGTGTATTTGATTCTTCACTTCTTAAACCAAATGCCTGTATGTCTTTGTAATGATCAAGACCATTGGGACATTAAATTTCCTCTGGCAACAACAGTAAATTATCCTACTTAGTTTATAGCTCTCTGGTCTAATCTATGAAAGTTTTGCTTTGAAAGGTCATTTAACATGTTTCTTTGTCCCCCATCTTCCCCACAAAAAAAATTGTCCTACCTGCATCGGCAGGCAGACGCGCAACCACTGCGCCACCAGGGAAGCCCCGGAAACTTCATTTTTAAAATGTACTTTATGTCCTTAATTTTAAAATATATAATTACTGTAGCTCTGCTTTGTCTAATACTTAGTTACTTAAAATGATTATTTTAATCTTAATAATACAGTATTACGTTACAGCTAGAGAAAAAAAATTAGTGGAAGAAAACCAAGAAGTAAAACTTTGCAGATACTGAAGTTTTCTCTGTGTGTGTGTGTGTGTGTGTGTGTGTGTGTGTGATTTTCCTTGTAGCTTTTCACTGAGTATGGCAGGCTGGCAATGGAGGAAACATTCCTGAAGCCATTTCAGGTGAGTGGGTATAAAATGATGATAAATTTTTATTAGAGTTTCCTGAAGATTATAACCAGGTATATTAATTGAGAGGGTCATGTTTCTTTCTCCATTCACAATAGCAAAAAAGAAAAAAAGCTTTGATAGTTAACTACCAAAATCCCCAATATAAAGACCTTTATGGAGAAGATATTTTCAAAGTTTCATTAAAGATCATAAAGGAAAATTTATATAAACCAGAGAGATATAATATGATTCCAGACAGGATGATTTAATGTTGTAAAGAATTTATTTTTCCACAGATTAATCAATAAACTCAGTGCAATTCCAATTAAAACTACAACAGGATTTTTTGAGAAATTCAACACATTTTTCTATAACTTATATGGAAAAATTAAGTTCTCTTTTGATTTGTCAGTTTTAAAAAAGAAAATCCAAATTGGAGGATTGAATACATACTAGAAAACCATAGCAATGAAAATGGTGTGATTCTGCACAGATATGAGAAAACCAGATGAAACTAAACAGAGTTCAGAAATATCCCTCTATATATGGAAACCTAGTATGCAGTAGAGGTCATGTCATTAACCAGTGGGAAATGGATGGATTAATATCTGGGGTTTGGAAAAACTAATTCACTTTTTGAAGAAAAAGTTGAATTTCTACTGAACACCATATGTAGAAGAGAGCTCCAATTGTATTAAAGAACTAAATATGAAATTTAAAACTATAAAGTTAATAGAATAAAATATTGGAGAATATCCTTCTGAACTGGGGTGAAGAAACAGTTATTCACTAAGACCCTCCCCACTAAAAAAAGCATGTAGTAAAAAATTGATGGATATTACTATATCAGAATAAAGTATTTCTATTTATCAGGAGACTCTATAAGCAAAGTAACTGGATTGGTAGAAGATAATGACAATGTCAAAAGTCAACAAGGGATTAATATATAGAATGTACAAGGAAGTTTTGCAAATAAGACTGGAATGCCCATCAAAAATAGGCAAAGGAACCACTACACACCTATTAGAATGGCCAAATTTCAGAGCACTGACAACGCCATGTGCTCCACAAATGAGGATGTAGAGCAACAGGAACGCTCATAAATTTCTGGTGGGAATGCAAAATGGTACAGCCACTTTCAAAGATAGTTTGGTAATTTCTTAAAAAACTAAACCTACTCTTTCCATACAATCCAATGATTGTGCTTTTTGGTATTTACCCGAAGGAGTTGAAAACTTATGTCCACATAAAATCTGCACACAGATGT
Source organism: Physeter macrocephalus (assembly GCF_002837175.3). Classification (NCBI taxonomy): domain Eukaryota; kingdom Metazoa; phylum Chordata; class Mammalia; order Artiodactyla; family Physeteridae; genus Physeter; species Physeter macrocephalus. The sequence goes on from NC_041224.1 coordinate 132,862,227, forward strand.
TTGTAGCAGCTTTATACATAATTGCCAAAACTTGTAAGCAACCGAGATGTCCTTCAGTAAGTGAATGGATATTTAAACTGTGGTACATCCAGACGATGGAATGTTATTCAACACGAAAGAAAAGAAATGAGCTATCAGCCACAAAAAGCCATGGAGAAATCTTAAATGCACATTACTAAAGAAAAGAAATCAATCTGAGAAGGCTACACACTGTATGATTCCAACTATATGATATTCTGGAAGAGGCAAAACCATAGAGACAATAAAGATATTAGTGGTTTCAGGGTGGGCCGAAGGTGCAGCATGAGGGGCAGAGAAATGAACAGGCAGAGCACAGAGGATTTGGGGGGCAGCGAAAATACCCTGTAAGATATTATAATGATGGATATATGTCATTATACATTTGTCCTAACCCATAGAATGTACAACACTAAGAGTGAACCCTAACATAAACTATGGACTTTGAGCGATTATGATGTCAATGTAGGTTCATTCTTGCTTAAAAAAATATATTCCATTCTGGCGAGTGATGTTGACAGTGGGAGAGGCTATGCATGTGTCGGGGCACGTGGTATATATATGGCAAATCTTTGTACCTTCCTCTCAGTTTTACTGCTCTAAAACAAGGTCTTAAAAAAATCCCAAGCCATTCACAAATGATAAACTGAACTTAATAAAAAAAATTAGGCAATGGATGTATAGATAATTAACAGAAAGGAAACCTGAATGGCTAACACATTTTCTAAGGGATGTTAAATCTTATTGATAATCAGTTAAAGATTAAAACAATGAGATACCACTTTATACTCATTAGATAGGCAAAAAGTAGAACATGGGGATAAATATGAAATGATAGCTAGGATTTGGGTAAATGGGAACACTCAAGCCCTGTTGGTTAAAGTGCGGATTGGAGCAACCATTCTGTGGAGCAGGGCAAATATATAAGGATGCTCACTGTAGCACTGATAGAGTTAGTAGCAGGAAGCTGTAGGCAACTTAGGTGTCCATCACTAGAAGAACAGATACATAAAATAGGGTGAAAAGCATACTCTGAAATATTTTGCAACATCCAAAGGCAATGAACCCAAAGTATAGAGTGGCATGAGTAAAGTGTTAAAATTATTACTGAATTAAGTAGGGAAGAAGTTTGAGTTCTATAGCATGATACTATCTGTGATTTTAAAACTTCTACATACACAAAATAATAATATATGTTAGAGTAAGTGTGGTTGAGAGCAGACAGTCGAGGAATGGGAGTGGGAATCTGGGAAAAAATATGATAAAGTAAAACAAGAAAGGGACCTTTGCATGGAGAGATGTTGGTGTGCTTTGACTGAAGGATTATGAATCTCTCCTCTAAGATCTGGCGAAGCAGGTGGGGAGAGGAGTTGATATAGAATGAAATAAGTCCCTGCATACAATCTTCTGTGTGGTTTACAATACCCGTTAGACTCTGTTGTCTTTTTTAGAAATCATTCATCATGTTGATAGTTGAAGTGTTGTATAGTGATTAGGCTATTTGCTTTAACTATTCTCTTTTCGGAACTTGCTACCTCAGGACTCATTGACATAGATTGGGTAACTCCATAGTAAATTCTGGAAAGAAGTTTTCAGTCTTACCAGCAGATGTCACTGCTTCTTATACTTTGCTAGATAAACTAAAACCAAAAGAGACAAACCAGTGCTCTGCTGATAGACAGTTAGATGGATAGCTAGGCAGGCAAACAGGCCTTTGGTAAAACAAAACTAAACTAACTAACAAAAAACAACAAACTGAAAACAACAGAAAAAACTTTAAGAGATCACTACTTGTTGGTAAACTGTTGGCGTTACAAATGTCAATGAAAAGAAAAAGTCTTGACTGAATGAGTCAACAGTGACTCCTGAACAGGTTTGGACTTATAAATCTAAGTATCTGAAATTGAAATGAGAAACTCGTTAAGTAGCAAAAGTAGCTTCCAAAGCTACTTTAATAATATTTAAGGGACTTCCCTGGTGACTCAGTGGTTAAGAATCCGCCTGCCAATGCAGGGGACACGGGTTCAATCCCTGGTCAGGGAGGATCTCACATGCCGCGGAGCAACTAAGCCCGTGTGCCACAACTACTGAGCCTGTGCTCTAGAGCCCGTGCTCCACAACAAGAGAAGCCACTGCAACGAGAAGCCCGCGCACTGCAACAAAGTGTAGCCCCCACTCGCCACAACTGAGAAAGCCCGTGTGCAGCAACGAAGACCCAACACAGCCAAAAATAAATAAATAAATTTATTTTTAAAAATAATATTTAAAATTAAAGCAACCAAGTTCAAGACAAAAATACTACACATCATGAAATTAAAAGATAAAATGCAAATATACTCAAATCTCAGAACAACATTTAAGATATCAGCAAAATAATTCACATTTAAATTAGAAAAGACATAGAAAAAATTCCAAAATAAAATAACTTTTAAATAAAATTTTAATTAATTTCAGCAGTTTTTTTAGCAGATCACTTTCTACCCTCTTCAGCTATCTGAGAAGATAGTTTTATTTATTTGGATAAAATTGTGGAGAAATTTTAAATACTGCCTGAGAAAAGGAAGTGAGGGGCAATAATATTTTTAAAATAATAATTTTTACTAAAACTAAATTTAACAAATTTTAAATAGAAGAATTCTTAACTCTGAAACAGAGTGAAATTATAAATAATAAACAAGATATGTCTCAGGCAGCAAAAGTGAGGGCAATTAGCCAGTGAAATGAATAGCTGAAGTAACAGATTAATTGGATTCTTAAACCAAAAGCCAATTTATACCAAGTAAACAAAATATCTGTAATTGTATTTTAAAACTATATTTTAAAAAGAGAACTAAAAGCTAAGTGAATTCAGTTTAAAAGCAATTTTGAAGTGTTAAATTTAGCCAGTGGTGTGCTGGTTAATGTTTACAACTGGCTAGGGAAGGAGGGGAGATGGGTCTCATTTGTAGCATTTGCTGATTTCTGTGGTGTAAGTACTTTTACTGTGGCCAGTTTCAAGCTACCAACATGCTATAGCTTGTTTACAAACCTGATTTGTAAAATTCCTCAAACTGTAATAAGTCTTCCTTGTAAGCCTATAAAAGCCAGCTGTAAACTACACTCCAGAAGTATAATCCAAATTAAGACATAATATAGCATTCTCTGAGTGACATTACTTATTTTCTCACTTGGTTTGCACACTATGAGCACTTGAATGTTAAGTATAATGATCCAGCAGGAGCTACCTCATTAATATAACTATTCTTTAAAAATAACTAGGTTCTTTAGCTTCTCTACCTTAGGACGTCAAGAGCTTTGGTTGAGAATGAATACATTTCCATTAATTTAAACATGTAATACCCATACATATTTGACAAGGACTTTAGGTAATAATTTCCAATTTGCTCTAAGGACCTGGTGAAAATATCTCATCAGGTGTGGTAGGAGATTTGTCTCTATTTGGGTCTATGAATTTTTCTTCCTTGGTCATAAGGCCCCACATAGCTCTACAGTGAGATGATTACATCCTTGTGTCGAAATCCTTATTACTTATTACAAAATCCTTATTAGGAGTTTTTCAGATTGTTAGACCTTATTTGAAGTGCACTTTAAATGAACTGTTTCATTTACAGACTGTTTTTCAACACCAAGCAAGACTGTCTTCCTCTAATGCTCTGTGCTAAATGGTCAGCCATTAGTTATTTCTTACCCTGGGAAAGGCTCATTTTCCATTGCAGCTTTCTCTTTGTGTGCTTGTCATTCATGTTCTCTCAACTCTGCTGGGCTGAGGTAGTGGAGAGGGTTTCCACTTGTTCTATAATGTGGTGATAACAGTAAGTTTGCTGTTGGGCCTGAGCTGAAAAGGATTCCCCAATATGCTGGAAAGTGGACTCTAAGAAGCCTTTATGTCATTAAATGTGCCTTTTGGCTAGCAGCCCAGGAGTTTACTCTTTTACCATTTCATGTCCTCTAATTATACAGGCTACATCCCCCAATTTACTAAAGTATATTTTCAAGCTTCACTTGAACCAATTTTTTAGATGTCAGTACATTTCCCAGTGGTATTTCTGTATGGTGGGTATCTTTATAAGCCAGTCTACAAAAGCCTATTTAAGCTCTAGTAAGTTTAAATACTAGCCAAAATATTCCTCAATCCTGGCCCTATTCCTCAATCCTGGTCCCTTTAAGCCAGAGCCTTGAATATATCCAATAATTCCTGGACCTCTCTGAGGCATGGAGCCCTGAGATAGGTTGGTAAGACTGCTGTCAGTATTTAGGTTGTGTCCTAACACAGAAGAGACGGCTTTTAATGAAATCTGCAGCCTTGGTGATAGACACAGAGCAAGATTTTATAAGCACCTAGATTGGAATTACCTGGTGAGCTTATTAGTTAGATTTCTGAGCTGTATCCCAGTTCTGTTGAATTGAATCAAATCTTTGTGTTGGGACCAGGGAATCAGCACTCGCCAGGTCATTCTTTTTTTTTTTTTTTTTTTTTTTATTTATTTTACTTTTATTTTTGGCTGTGTTGTGTCTTTGTTGCTGCTCGCTGGCATTCTCTAGTTGCGGCGAGCGGGGGCTACTCTTTGTTGAGGTGCGTGGGCTTCTCATTGCTGTGGCTTCTCTTGTTGCGGAGCACGGGCTCTAGGCATGTGGGCTTCAGTAGTTGTGGCATGTGGGCTCAATAGTTGTGGCTCACAGGCTCTAGAGCGCAGACTCAGTAGTTGTGGCACACGGGCTTAGTTGCTCCACGGCATGTGGGATCTTCCAGGACCAGGGCTCGAGCCCGTGTCCCCTGCATTGGCAGGCAGATTCTTAACCACTGTGCCACCAGGGAAGCCCCTCGCCAGGTTTTTTTTTTTTTTCGGTACGCGGGCCTCTCACTGCTGTGGCCGTTGCGGAGCACAGGCTCTGGACGCGCAGGCTCAGCGGCCATGGCTCACGGGCCCAGCCGCTCCACGGCATGTGGGATCCTCCCGGAGCAGGGCACGAACCCGTGTCCCCTTCATCGGCAGGCGGACTCTCAATCACTGTGCCACCAGGGAAGCCCATTCTCTTCATTTTTATAGAGCACCTCTAAACTGTATTAATTATTTATTTTGACATGTCCAAAGCTCAACACAATGTTATTCTAAATTTTTAAAAAGATCATTTATTATTGTAAGTGCAAATATTAGGATTATAATGCAATGCCAATAGGAAGCAGAAATTCTTCCAGGAGGAGATTGCAGCTTTGATATATACAAGCCTGTAACAAACAAGTTGGTCAGATTGTGTGTTTATGAAAAGCATCTGGTTCCTCAAGCAATGAGAGGTTAGAACAGTGCTGTACAATCAATAATCTGACAATCATTGATCCTGCATTATGGACTAAACAAAGAGACTCTCAAATTGACAAGAGCGAGAGTGTCCTTTTGAAAGCTTTGTTAGAGGACCCAAGGCAAAATTTAACTAATTATTTTTGCATAAATTTGTTGCTAGTTTAACCGACCTCCAGCCATTAGTCTTTGGGGCATCCTGATTAATCGGGGGACTTTTTAGGCCTTTGCCTCTATCTGTCCCTTATAGAGCACTTCCTTGTACATTCAGTGACAAAAAACAATTCAAGATAAAATACATGAGACAAGACTTTGTACAAGTTTTCAAACAAAGGAAGGTAAAGCAAGCAGCAAAACCATAAACAGATTAATGGCAAAAATATTTCCTAAATAGTATACCTCTAAACCAAAAGTTCTAATAACCTTATACAGAAATAAGGTATAATTATTTATAAAATGAGTACACTTCCCAAACTAAAGGTTAAACAAAGACTTAGAACAAGACTTAGAACTAATGACCCATATAAAGACCCACTGAGTCTTTATAACAAAAATCCTAGGATAACAAATTAATTAGCAACAAGAGCTCAGTGAAACAAATCAGAACTCAGATCAGATCGTTGTTGAGATAAATTCACCTGCAAGTAAATTCGAAGGACAAATGAAATTTGGGAACAAAGGACAGGGAGAATGCACATGTTAGTTAGTCTGAGGGTCATAGGGAAAGCTGCCAAGTGAGGGCACTTAAAACTGTCTCAGTGGGACTTCCAGAATCGCCAGAGGATGAGACCATCACTCAAAATCTGATACAAAAACCAAAGCTGAATTTATTGGAGAGTTAAGTAAAAGAGGTATGCTTGTGAGGCACAGTCTCATTGAGCAGAACAAACTAACGATTATATGTAGGATTTAGGGGCTTGTTTGTTTTGGATTTTCATGGTTTAAAGAAACAAGAATGGGTTGACATCAGTTTTTGAATGATTTTTTGTCGTACACAGAAGCATGTTTCGTGTTGATTATAGAGGTGAGAAATGGGTTGACACCAGCCTCAGTCAGTTTTCTGGAGCGAGTCTTCTGCTACTTGGTTGAGTTTTAAAGTATGAAGCTGTCACTGGTTGGCTTTCAGTGGGCTGTTGATTGAAGTGAGTTGTTACTTAATTAGATGGGTTTAAAACAAGTTCTAGTATTTACTTATTACCCGAAACTGAAATTAAAACTGAAATTGATTGATTAAACAGGTTACAACCAGTTCAGGTATTTACTGGCTACATGGCTCTACAAGAGTTTTTTCCTGGGAGTTTGGGAGTATTTTCATGTATTTATAATGGAGGTGCACATAAATTTAGCATTATAATTCAAATAACATTGTTTTATATAGGCTTTTTTATACTGACATAATCAACACATGTATTGATATATTCCAAATTTTGTAATATTAATAGCTATGTAATATATTAATATGCCATAATCTGTATAGCCATTCCCAATTAATTGTTAAGCATTTGGGTTTTTTTTTCCACTTTCATTACTACTAGTAGTAGTGCTATAGCACTCCTTTTGAATAATTTCCTAAAGGCTATGGTCTCCAAAGGGAAATAAACAAAGGTTACGATGTTTCTCATGATTTAAAAAATATGATCATTTGTAGGATACGCATGGTGTAGGTCCATCATTTGCCCCAGTTGACTGACTGGATTTAATTTATTTTAAAAAGTATGACTTCAGATATTCTTACTTGAGCAAATTAGGGTAATTTGTATTCTTGATTTTTTATCTCTACCTATATGTATGAACAAATCAAAATTCAGCAGTGTGGAAAAATGGATGGCTTTTGAAATAAGAACTGAGATTCATAGCATTCCATACAGGATAAATGTAAAGCATACAAATTATTTTGGGAGGGGATGGGGCCAGTGGTGGTACTGTAGCTGGCTCATACCACTTTGAGAGCTAACTAGTAAATATTCAGGAATTATATAAGCCAAGTATTAAACTGTTAGTAGCTTGACATCAGCCATGGTAGGCATGTTTGCACAACAGAAATTGTCAAATGCTACAAATCAAGGCATGTTGCTGCTGCTGGAGAGCCAGTTTACACCAGCATGTCACTGGATTGGGACCATTAGGCAGGGAACTTGGAATTTGACACTATAGGGAGATAGAATATAGATTGCTTATTAAAAAAATAAGACTTCATCTTTGATCCTGTTCTACACATGGTCCTCATTATGTTGACTTGGGAAGATGCCCAGTGAAAAAGACCAAGAAATGAGACTAAACGCTCCCAAGAAAAATGTGAAAATTGCCAAATCCACATAGTTGGTTTCATTTATCCTGGTTCATGAGCCTCTATTTTGCAAAAGTTGCTTCTTAGCTAACCTCTGTTTTCAAAATGCATGTTTCAGGTAGAAGTGTTCTAAATACAAATTACCGTATTTTGACAAAATGTTGACAAGAATGGACATCTATCTAAAGATAGTGAACTATTTAAAGATAGTGTATATAGGTGTTTTAAAAGTCTCCTCCACAAGAACCTCTCCTCTCCCCACAAGAATCCACAGAACACACACACACACACACACACACACACACACACACGGGGTGGGGGGGGGGAGAGAGAGAGAGAGAGGTGGGGGGACGGGCTTCCACTGTAGTGAAACAAGAAATATCCATAATGCAAACTAAGAAGTGTCCCTGTTTAAGGTAAGAAAATGTGAGCGAAGGATTTTATATCCAGCAAAACTGACTTTCACTTATAAAGGGCACAAACTGTTATCAGCATGTAAGAACACAAAGAATGTTGTTTCCATGAGCCCTTAATGAGAAATCTACTGAAGAATGAGCTTCAGTTAAGCAAAGATGACATAACTTCACCAAAGGAGAAATAATCATATACTATGTGCCTCCTAATAAAAGAACACTCTGCATCCTATAGTCTTGCCAAAAAAATAAAACCGGAGTCAGATCAAGCCTTTGCATCCAGCTGCCAATTTGCAGGAAATCCAGAGCACAAAAGGACATGTTGAACTGCCCTGTGAATATGCAGTCAGCAAGGTCCAGGTTGTGGGAATCTCTACATGTCGAATTCCTAGGTTCTTCAACAGATAAACTGTAAAGGGAAAAAAGGGATGGAAAAGGAACGTTTAGCTTAAAAGCGATATCAATAAAATTTAATGGGGAAGACTAAAAGCTTCAATTAGAAACCCAAAGATGTAAACTCTTAGAATATTTAAAGATAGCTAATTTCATTAAATATTCTTACTTTTTCTCAACTTCCTACATTTTTTCAGAAACTAAAATTTGAAGTATAACTTAATCTAACTTATAAAAGAGTGCTTTAATGCCTCAGATTGTAAACTATATATTTTATACTTAACTTTGCGGCAGTGCAGCAGGGATTTTGAATAAGTCCCCAGTTTAAATGCCAACTCTTCCACTCTGGCTGTGTGGCTTTGGGCATATTATTTAATGTCAGGTGAGGGTGGAGGTGATCTTTATATATCTCTTTTAAGGTGAATAATAAATTATAACCTCTCTTGGGGCTGTTGCAGGAGTGCATGAAATACCGTGTATATAATTCTGGTATTGTGGTTGGCTTATAATAGGCACTCAATAAATGAAAGCTACTCTTACTTTGGTTTCAGTAGGTATGGGGTGGGACCCAAGAATTCTGTACTTTTAAAAGCCTCTCGAATGATTCTAACGATTACTCTAATTTGGGAAACAGTTCCTGATAAAATCCTTCTGGATGTGAACAAATATTCAGCTTCAAGAATGTTTATCAATGTATTTCTTAGAATAGTAGAAAAACTGGAAGACATCTAGGAGAATGGCAAAATAAACCATGGCCTATCCGTGTGCGAAAATATTATGTGGCCATTGAAATCAAAATCTAATAGCTAACATAGCATTAGGTGCCAGGCGCTGTTCGAAATGCCTTATATATATTATCTCATTTAGTATTCCTGTGAGGCGTGTTCCATTATTATTTCTATTTGACAGATGAAGAAACTAAAAATGTATATGATATTACAAATAACAAATTGTGAAGCTGAAATATTTCTAAACTATTAATAATAAAAACATTTTTATAATAAAAAGTTTTGGCCTTGTTAGAGGAAAGACTGAATTAGCTTTCCAACAGAAAATATTTCAAAACTATCATATGAGGAAGTGATCAAAGCATTTGCAGCTGAAAACTGGGGGAAAAAAGGATTACAAAGGTATCTTACTCTAAATAAATATTAACTTTCAAGCCCATTTTTGTACCTTTTTCCTATTGAGCCCTCCCCCCCCACCAGATTGTATAACCTTCAGGGCCCCGCAAAACCTGGATTCTCACCCCTCTGCCTACCAGATATGCATAATGAGAGCCCCTACAGAAGAGAGTGGAACAAATGTAATAGAGGAAACATATTTAGACAGATGAAAGGAGAAAACTTCCCTCAAATAAAACTTGAATCTTCATAAAAAGCTTCCTGAAAACTGACAGACATGCCCCAAACTGGCTGAATGGCACCATGTAACTTTAATAATCAGTTTGGGAGCGGCTTTCTGTTCACATTCAGTGGAACCAGGGAGGATGATCTCAGAGCGGGGAGACTGCTCAGAAACAACTTTCTTAGGTTTTATGTTTGCTTATTAATTCCATTATGTGGAGAAGAACACTATTCAAATGACAATATCTAATCTATTTCAATAAAAAACAGAGGAAATTTAGAGTTCCTTTATCAATCTTTTTTTCTTATTGTTTCTTAGAGTCTCATATTTCTTGTTCGAGACTGGAGTTTCCCATACGAATTTTCGTATGGAGCTGATGGTGGCTCCAAATTCTTGGAAAAACGCCTCAAGGTTTGTTAACTATTTAGATGCGTGAAATTTCGCCAGTCGTAACCTAAATTATTTTTGTCGAATGATTTTCTGAATAGATACTCAGTAGCCACAATCTCATTTGACCTTCATAGTATCTCTATGAACAAACTAACATTGATACTTAAAATGTCAGAGTTACAACTGTAAACATTATCCATAATTATGATACAGAAAAAGAGTTCTTTTGTAAATATCTATAAAACCATGATTTATTCCTAAAGATAAAACTTTTAATTTGAAGAATTAAATCTGTTCAAGACTGACAGTACAAATATCTGGATTCGTGTTTTAGTAGAGGTTTAAAGTCAATTTAACAGAAATATTTAATTTTTGAAATCCCCAAAGTCAATCTTAGGACATTTTGCTAGTAGTTCACAGAAGGTGATATTAGGAGGCTTTCCACTTGCTGTGTCATGATAGTTCAATACTGAATGAATTATTTACACTGAACAGATATCTCCCAAAATACCTACTGAGTAATCAGAAAAAAAAAATGGAGATTAAAAAATCTTCCTCGATAATCAGGATCTCTAGCTTATCTTTTTAAGTTATGGTTACTTTTAGGGTAGTTTGTACTGTTAAATGGCAAATACATGAGAAAAAAGGGGGCAGTTTAGCTTTTAAGTAAACATCCAACTATCCAGATGCCTTTCTAGAATTTAAATGTATACCTACCAGGTGACAAGAGGCTGTCTTGAGTACCTCCTGAAAAGAAGGTAGGACTATCTTATGATCTACTCATGTCTCTTGTGAGTACTTTGAATTAAAATTTGAATTTGTAGGAACTAGCTAGAGTAAAACCTCACTAATTTATACTAAAAAATGGGAAGGCCCATCTAAGTTAGCATAAGAGTAGACGTTTGTTAATTGTAATAATAATGCCATTTGTATGCTAAGCTTAGATAGGGTCATGTGGCAAATTCACCCCAAACTTTTCCTTATTTAGTATCAGCCCTGTCATGTCATTTTTTTTATCATTGTGACCAGACAGACACAGCAAATATAAATGCCACAGAATTCTTTTGGAGTTCAATATGTGTTGAAAGTAGTTTAAACTTCAGAATAATTTACTGTAGGTCTCGGGGAACCAGCATGAAGAACTACAAAATGTTCGAAAACATATCCATTCCTGTTTCACCAAAATTTCCTGTTTTCTGCTACCTCATCCTGGCTTAAAAGTAGCTACCAATCCAAACTTTGATGGAAAACTGAAAGGTTTGTCTGTCTTTTAATGTATTTGTTTATGTCACTTAGTCTGATTACAAAAATGTCATTTTATCCGTTGGGTTTATGGCTGCTAGTTTCGTTTATCCACTGATGTGAGGCTGATGATTGGAAATTTTCAGGAGGATTGGGAATCCCGGGCTCAGGCTAGAGTACCTCCTTGGTGAACTATGGGATTCTATGGGTACTGAATACGTACACTGAGAAAATAGGCTAAATCCTGCATTCTCCTGGGAGGCAGTAACCCTCGCCCTTTCTCATAGGTTCCTGCTCACCTCTGTATTGAGAAATGCTCCTTAATAGCTTCCTTTTTAATCTTCCTTATTGACATGAAAAAGGAAAATAGATGCCTATGTTATTGGAATGTTTGTGTTAAGTTATATAATTAGAGATAGAAATATTGCATAGTACTGAAGTGAAGCTCTTTAAAACTGCTGCTAAAGAATTTAATTATAAATCATTAAAAACTTCAATAATAATGAAATCCTCTTCTGGATGAGGACCAGGTTCTTAAAAAACCAAAAGCACCAGAGTGTTTTTCAAACTAACAGCATGTAATTATCTCTTAAACAGAGGCATGACTAATGTTTAAAGATTCCAAAGCAACTCAAATTGTTAAAAAAAACCGGGGGGTGGGGGCGGGGTCAGGGGTCTGCAGAAGCAGAAGCTAATCTTGCCTAATAATCACCAGGTCTTTAGATATTTGCTTTGCAGTTGATACAAGGTGGTACAAAGACATTTCTGACTTTTTTACTTGTAAGCCTAGCACTGAGTACACCGAGTTCGGACATTTGCTTAATTTACTGTGGCCTTTCTGCATTGTGCCAGGGGTGATGAGACAGTGACATAACAAGCTTTGAAGCACAGTTGTTCTCAAAGGGCTTTGAAATTACTTTTAAAAAGAACAGCATAACATTGTGTCCAGTTTTATGGAACTGGCAAGTTTGAAAAGCAAACCTATTTTTTTCCCCATGTATCCATGGCGTTTATTCTCAGATACCTTATATTTCACTATGGCAGCTAATATCATAAATAGAACCCCCAATTTCTCGATCATCGGCATTGTTTTTATACATGTTTTAAATTGTCTCTTCTTTATACAACAGAACAGACAGCTGTAGGCACATATTAATGCATGGATTCCAGGATCCTACAATTTCACTGTCACTTATGAATTCCAACCCACTAGTGAGCACACAGACCTCTTGATACTGTGCAATTACCTAATGGCTTCAATGTGTTTTGAATAAGTTACATAAAGAGAGGGCTCCCACAAGGCCTTTCTTTCTTCTCGGGGGTTTGAGAGCCATAAACAGGCAGAGCAGGGGCAGGCCTTCAACAACAGTCCTTTACTGGGACAAAAAAGGACTTTGCCTTGTTTCATTCCTGTAGTACACAGCTACAGTTCTTAAATTAATGGATACAGTTTGCAATGAAAGAACTCAGGGAGAGAGTTTAAGACAAATCATGCAGATATAAATTGTACTTTTTAATAGATTTGTTCTCCATCAAATTTTACTCACATGTCTAAACATATATTGATTCATACAGTTGGTTTACAGTTACCCATACGTTGCGAGTAACGAAAGAAAGAGAAATGAAAGGCAGCTTCAGTTGCCCATCAAATTTCCATTTTAATTGAGGCTATATAGGGCTGCTGCTAAATCCTTCTGTGTGCCCAAATGTTCTACTTTGCCTCAGTGTTTCTTTGGGAAGTTTTGAAAGTCTGCTATCTACATTATTTTTCCATCCTGAATCTTATAATGTGGTGTTATTTCTATCCAGGATGTCTTGTCTGCTGGCCATGCTGTTCTCCAGAGGGCTGGCATCTGAGTGGTTGCCTCTGGGGAAGAAATATCTTTGAATAAACAATTGTGCAAAAATTCTTTGATGATAGTTTCTCACATACTCTTTCAACACACTTGTAGAAATAGACTATGGCTAATGCTATCTTCAGAACACATTTTTAATCCAAATGTATGGAGCTACGCTGGTTACTTTGATGATAATTAACACAGTTGCTGGTGCATTAGATACACAGGTTGTATCTTATTCCATTAACAATTTTATAAGGAAATTTTGGGGGGGAGTAGAATTTGAGTACATGTTTTGAAGGTGATTTTAAAGTGGTTTTATAAGGAGAAATCTTTTTGTTTTATACAGAAATTCAGGAAGAATTCATATATTCTAGATATATAGTAATATTCTACTAATGTTGAAAAAAAGCATAAAATCATACAGCAAAAAAGAAAACTGTTAGCATCAGTGAATACAAATACATAGTAGGCAACAAAACATAACAAAGGAACATAGTAACAATACAAATACCAGTATTTCAGTGAAAATTGGGAACTAAAAGCAAACCACAATAATAAATATATTTGAATAAACCTATACTAATACAAAGCACAATTATCAGTAAAAATTGGTACAGTGCAAACAGAAAAATAAATTTGAATAAACTCCTGTCCACGTCCTCATGAAATACGGACACAAATTTCAAAGCTGTACAAAACATAAAGCAAAAAAGTTGGAAGAATTTCCAGTGTCATGCTCATACATGTCATAAAAACAGTAAGCAAGAGAAGAGAACCATAAATTCTTATGTAAACTAGTATTTCAGTGTATGTTGGGGTCATAATAACAAGCAGGGAACATGCAAACACAATCATAAGGTTTGAATCTTTATCCTTAAGACCTCAGAAATCACCAATCCCAAAGCCTGAAAACTCAGCGACTCTGCTGAAATTCAGATTTTAAAAAATTATAGGCAGTTACTGCATTTTCTTAGATACCAAGTCTCTGGACATATCTTGCTTTTTATGTAGTTTTCTATATGTTTTGAAATAATGATTTTAAAAATTATTGCTGTGTTCAAAAGACTTCTCTGAAGATCTGTTTTCCGTATTACTTTGCTAAATCTATAATGTTAAGTTTGAACCTAATGCTATAAAATGGGTTATGGGCAAGCAATTGTACCAAATAACTCAGACTACCTCTGATCCACGAGCTATGAGGCCTCCATTGCCTTTTTCAATGTTATTTTGTGTTGCTGCGTTTCACTACTAGAGGCAGCAGCAGCATCACTATCTTTTTGAACTTGAGTTGTAGTTACCACACCTTACCCACTTCTATACACTTGTCCTAAGGTGGGCACACTAAATACAGAACAACTTTTGGATACATTTTCTGGAGGGAATACATCTTATAAAGCAGTAAATATCCACCCTTTCCCCCTTTATGACCCTATATATATAAAACCATGAACCATGAACAGGACTTAAAGACATCAGAATACATGAACTGGTTATGTGAATGGGGTGTAAAACATTTGTATAGCATTTAATATCAAGAAAGCTATTTTATAGGTGGAAGACAAGATAAATAAGTAATTGGAGTGAAGATAAGAAAGATCAGTCGCAGGAGATTGGGCGAGGAGTATCGTTCACCCTGAGAAAAGTGGGTTTTGGGAGTAATTTAGATGATGGGAAAGTAAGTAATAGCTTTATCACTGGGGAAGAAACAGAGGAAATCAAAGGATGTTTTATTTTATGGCATGGAGGACTGGATAGGATTTTTAAAATAATGAATTTGCTTTTACTTGTAGAAATAGATGAAGAATTCATCAAAAACTTGAAAATACTCATTCCTTGGCTACTTAGTCCTGAGAGCCTAGACATTAAAGAGATCAATGGGAACAAAATCACCTGCCGAGGTCTGGTGGAGTACTTCAAGGTATCACTCTCATTTCTAGAGAATTTGTGAGTACTTAGATTTGACATGTTTGGGAATGCAGTTCCTGTTTTAAACAACAAAAAATTATAGACTTTGTAATATAGGGGCAAAGGCATGAGGAATATACAGAAATGATTTTTAAAAAGATTAGACTCCCAAGAGGAGCTTGCTTTCTGAAATTATTTTTTTGAGAAAACTCCTTGAGGTAACTTTACTATCGCCTTTCATCTTGAGGGAAACATATTTTGAAACATAAATGTATCCAGGAGTTGGAAAAGTCTATCCCTTTTTGGGGGAGGAGGTGTTTCCAGGGTTCATACCACTTAGTTTTCAGTCATGATCTATACTGAATTTCACCTTCATTCTGAAGATTTTCCCTAACGGGCTATACTTTGCCTTCCTACTGGAGAAAATTCTTCCACACTTCCTGCTCTCTGCACCACGGGCCAATTTGAAGTGGAACTATTTTCATCTGCATTTACCTATTTACCTCAGGGAGCCCCAAATACAGCACTTTTTTTTTTGTAACCGACACACATATATAGTGGATTTCAGTTACCAATATAATTTTTGGATTGATGCTCCAAGGACTAAAATATCAATTTTTAAAATCCATGTTTTGTCATTTAAAATGTGGTTGTATATCTCCCGTGTGATTATTTACCTTCACCACTCTCAGCAATAGATGACATGTTATTTATCCAAAATTTGAATTCTTGCTGTGCATAAAACACGGTGGAGGAGCTTAGAATTTAGTAGGAGACTCAGCCCTTGAACAGATCTGTTCCATAAAGCTTGTGGCAGCAGCAGGTACAAATTCCTGTGAGTAACTGAAAAAGAAATGTTACTCCTAGCAGAGGGATCTGAGAAAGTTTTAAAGGAGGTGGTATCGAGTTAAGCCTTTAAGAAGGGTGGGATTGGCAAGTGGAGATGTGTGAAGAGGACCTTTCAGGAAAAGGGAACAAGAATTAAGAAGGAGGGAATTGGGCTTCCCTGGTGGCGCAGTGGTTGAGAGTCTGCCTGCTGATGCAAGGGACACAGGTTCGTGCCCTGGTGCGGGAAGATCCCACATGCCGCGGAGCGGCTGGGCCCTTGAGCCACGGCCACTGAGCCTGCGCGTCCGGAGCCTGTGCTCTGCAATGGGAGAGGCCACGACAGTGAGAGGCCCGCGTACCGCAAAGAAAAAAAAAAAAGAGGGAATTAAAGTATGAGAAAGAGGTGACAGTTCCTGAAACTATCAAGACCTTATTTATTTTGTTGAACCGTCAAGACCATAGACCTTAGAATACAATTTAACAGGCTTAGAGAAATATTGAATGCTATTACTTGAACATGAGTCTTTTTTTTTTCTTTTTCTCTCTCTCTTTTTTTTTTAGGCTTATATAAAGATCTATCAAGGTGAAGAATTACCACATCCCAAATCCATGTTACAGGTATTTATTCATCAGGCTTGACATTCTAAAACATACTGTCACTAAAGCTAAGCTAACGATATGCTCCAATCTGGCTGTTGGAAATCACCAAATAAAAATAGTAGATGGAATGACTTATTGGAAGATTATTTTTCTAGTAACTACCCATTTGTGTGTTCGTCTAAACATTTTCACATACACATATAGCAGCCTCACTTATGCTGAGATACAAGAGTCTGCATTGTCTTTGTACTAAATTTGTTTAGAGAAGACTCAGACTGGTTTAGATTCACACATGTAACAAGAAGTAGAAAAGCAGGTTTTAAACAAGTGGCCTCTATACTTAGAAAAGGAAAAACTCACTTTTTCCATACTTATTTCTTAAATTTCTTAAGTTCTTGATGGTTTCTTTTTGTTATCAGTGATACATTGTTCTATCAGTAATCCTTAAAGTTGACATATTTTTATATATATTAGTATATATAAAATGTATTATATATTATTTCCCATGTGTTTGGATTTATAGATCCCCCCCGTATTTGGTGAAAGGCTTAAAAATATTTATAAAGAGGAATAATCTTCTAAATGAAAATTCATTTTAGAACTATGGTTTATTGAGTAAACTATATTTTATGCATTTTGAAATTTTAATTTTACTAATTTTAAAAGATGTAGTAGAAATATTTCAACACTTTTCAAATTATGTGATGACCTTGGGTTCTTGCCTATTTCTTGCACATAATGCTCATATATGAAAACTGCCTGTGGAAGTTTAATAAAATATTAATTCCATTTTACATCATATTTTGTACTTTGTCCAAAGGCCACAGCAGAAGCTAACAATTTAGCAGCCGTGGCAACTGCCAAGGATACATACCATAAAAAAATGGAAGAGGTAAGAATTAAATAGTATTTTAAATGTTTTAATTAATTGATTGATTGATTTTTGGCTGCATTGGGTCTTCATTGCTGTGTGTGGGCTTTCTCTAATTGCGTCGAGCGGGGGCTGCTCTTCGTTCTGGTGTGCGGGTTTCTCACTGCGGTGGCTTCTCCTGTTGCAGAGCAGGGGCTCTAGGCCCACGGGCTTCAGTAGTTGTGGCACGTAGGCTCAGTAGTTGTGGCTCGTGGGCTCTAGAGCACAGGCTCAGTAGTTGTGGCACACAGGCTTAGTTGCTCCACAGCAGGTGGGATCTTCCCGGACCAGGGCTCGAACCCATGTCCCCTCATCCCCTGCATTGGCAGCGGATTCTTAACCACTGTGCCACCAGGGAAGTCCCTTAAATGATGTTTCAAATAAAATCAGTATTTCTTCCATAAGCTCATTCTTTTTTCTTCCAAGTTACACTGTATACACATGCAGAAGTGGCTTTGACTTATTCTTTCTCAAACTATGTGTATCACATTTCTTTTTATGGTATTCCTAAAATATTTTAAAAACAAATCAAGAGAACATGATGTATGCACAATTTAAATGTATTTTAAATGAATTATCTCTTTATAACACACACATTTTGCAGGGGTGGAGGGGTACAAATTTTCCCACTATTTATAAGATCTAGTGGCTAAAATAACATATGCTACCCTCTCCACTATACCTCCCTACATTCCACAGTCCAATTTCTATCTTAAATATAAAAACCTGTTAGAAAAAAATAAACTGCAAGGACCAATATTTCTAAGTACTATATTTCCTCTTTCTAACATTCTGAATTAGGAGGCATCTAATGATTATGGTGTGTATCTACTAATATGATGCGTTTTCTTTCCACTGAAAATGTTATAAAATCAAAATTGCATCCAAAATTGATAGAGTCTTAGAATCAAGGGAAATATAGTATATGGAATGGTGTTTACAACATAATTAAAGGGGAAGTGGAATGAGAATCTCCTTTATATAGTTAAATCACAAATAACTGAAGTGAATGGTATGGGTAACTGAGATTTCCCACGTAACTTTTGAAAACAAAGTTGAAAATTTGGTCCAAGAACATTTAATATGCTTCCATTTAGTCTCCTGAAGAAAATACCAAATGGGCTCCAAACAAAAATCAGTGAAACTACTGAAGGAAATGTTTTTCACAATTTTACTTTAGGGGTTTATAGCATTGCTCATTGTTTTAAATTAAACTTCATTTGGTCAAAATTAGTTCAGTGTAGTTAGAATAAATTTCCACAGGAACTTGACTGTAAGTAGTTTTCTTAAATTTGGATTCATTCTATGAATGAACTGAGTTTGCAGTTCATCTCCTCATCTTGAGGAAATTGGATTAAGTCATGGATATTCCTTCCCATGTCGAAAAGAGAATAAAAATTAAGAAAAGCTTTATATAAGTCACCTATAAAGTACCAGTCCCACTTATAATCTCACCTGATAGAAATGGAGTATGGAAAGATGTGGGTTGACAAAACATAATGCAGGCTCCTTCTGATTAGTAATGTGTTCTAACAAATTAAACTAGCTAAGTGCAAAATTGTGATACAGTTGCTAGTTGTACTCTGCACTGCCTGAATACTTCTCTATCCGATACAGATCTGTGGTGGTGACAAACCATTTCTGGCCCCTAATGACCTGCAGACGAAACATCTGGAACTTAAGGAAGAATCTGTGAAGCTATTCCGAGGGGTGAAGAAGATGGGTGGGGAGGAATTTAGCCGGCGTTACCTGCAACAGTTGGAGAGTGAAATAGATGAACTTTACATCCAGTACATCAAGCACAATGATAGCAAAAATATTTTCCATGCAGCTCGTACCCCAGCCACACTGTTTGTTGTCATCTTTATCACGTATGTGATTGCTGGTGTGACTGGATTCATTGGTTTGGACATCATAGCTAGCCTATGCAATATGATAATGGGACTGACCCTTATTACTCTGTGCACCTGGGCATACATCCGGTACTCTGGAGAATACCGAGAGCTGGGTGCTGTAATAGACCAAGTGGCTGCAGCCTTGTGGGACCAGGTAGGAACACTTAATTCTCTTCAACTAAATGCAGCACACATTTGAATGCTATCTATGTTCTAGACACTATGTTAGATTTTGTAAATATACAGGTGAACAGGAGACTTGGGCCCCAATCTTCAAGAACTTTAGAATCTGTCAAGATGGCCAGATACAAACAACTAACTATAATATAACATGTAAAGTCCTACACAACTGTTTTCCAGTCAACATTTCAATATTTTTCAAAAATACGTGGATTAGGTAGTGTTTTCACTTTTTCTTATCCTAAAAGTTAAAGCTGTTAAGTGAGAAAACACAATCTTTTTTTTTTTTTTTTTTTTTTTTTGCGGTACGCGGGCCTCTCACTGTTGTGGCCTCTCCCGTTGCGGAGCACAGGCTCCGGACGCGCAGGCTCAGCGGCCATGGCTCACGGGCCCAGCCGCTCCGCGGCATGTGGGATCTTCCCGGACCGGGGCACGAACCCGTGTCCCCTGCATCGGCAGGTGGAGTCTCAACCACTGCGCCACCAGGGAAGCCTCACAATCAAGTTTTTATTTAGCTGATTGTGATTTGATTATGTGTTGACTACTTCATACTTACAACCTGTCACTTGACTAGCACTGGCTTTGTTAGGAGCATATATAAACCACCATCTGAAGTCATATCACTGTCTCTTTTAGTAAAACCCCTAAACACAGTATCTGATCACTTCACATTGTCTCTATTTGAACTTTACATTTGTACCAGGCCCTGGCATGAGTCCAGGTCAACCTCTGGATCAGCTGCTTATGGGTCAGTTGTCCTTTATGGTCCAGCTAACCAACCCAGGGTCACCATGGTCCACTGTTCAAATAATTGAGTATGGATAGGGGAGACAATTATAAACACACCTAGAATAATAATCACTATGTCATTCTGGAAGTGTCTTCAGTTAAATTTAGGGGAATTTAGTGAAGCTAAAGTTGAGATTCTTCATAAAAGTTTGGAGTTAAGAATATTTATGGTCTCCAGCTAGCAAGTAATAGCTACAGTTCTCCCAGCATTAAGAGTGTAATTATACATACTCTTTAAAAGAGAATTGTAACTGATGGATTTGCCGTGTGTCTTTGAAGAATCTAGTTGAGATAAATAAATAGTAACACTATGGGAAAAGAATGAATTAAAATTGGATCCTCTGAGCCACTGCCTCAAATAGCCCTTCAACCTCAAAAGATGAAGGGAGGCTATTTGAGGTAAATCCCAAAGCCCACCTAGAATATGATGCTGAAACCTGTGATGAAAATAGAATTGGGTTCTTCAAAAGATTCACATTAAATATGTAATCTAAACTGAAAAAATCTGCAGGGTTATTTGTTCTTAAATGCTCACAAATTACTACTGTAAACAGAGTTGATTATCATAATGCTATTAATGAAGCAGGATATATACTTTTCTTTTCTCCCTTTTAAACTGCCTTTGCCACAGGGAAGTACAAATGAGGTAAGTTAAATTTTTTCTTAAATTAAGAGCATGTATTTATAAACATTATGATATTTTATAAACCAAGTAGCCATTAAAGGATATCTCAATGTAGATTAAAAAATCTTTGGTGACTACAGCGCCTATGTTCTTCTAGCATTTACAATTTTACTTGTGAATTTTGGCAATGGTTTTAAAATATTTAACTTATTCTGGACATGATATATGATTTTATCTGCATATGAAACATAAGAATTGATTATCATGAATATTTTATGTTTTGTTTCCTGAATGTTTAGAAAATTTCAAAATTCTTAAGCTCCAACATTGGGCATTTTGCTCTACTGCAGAGTGAAACAAGTACAGTTATGAATCTTCAGGAAACTTAACTACTGGAGAGTAAATGGAGCTACAATCTTTAGAAGCTGTTTTTAACTTTGGCTTCTGAGTGAGTTACCTATACCCCTTTAAGCAGGTTCCAGACCAGTATGCAGTGTAACTTTCCTGTAAATTAGTGTTCATTTCTCCCACTGCACATGTACAAAACTCTGTATCTGAGGAAAAATCTAAGCTTCTAAGAAGGAATCACTTGTTACATAAGAAAAATTATCTCTGTGGAATCATTTAGGTCATTATCTTCAGGAAGCAAAACTGATCTTCAACAACTACAGAGACAGCACGTAATTCCTCAGTTTCTGTTGTTATATATAACTAGATTATGTCCTCCAATCAAATACCAAGGATACACTTAATATTTACAAGTCATAAGGAATTATTTTATGTAAGATCCAGTAAAATGAATTCACTAAAAAGGTAAAAACAAATTTCAACTTTGTAAATCAAGCCTTAAGAAAAAAATCTAAGCTTTTAAGAGAACATGGATTAAATTGAATGTGTTAGAATCATAATACAATAGAACTAAGGTTGCACCAATATGCATTCATAGAATTGATGATGGTACAATTCAGACTTAAGAAAATCAAAAGAAAGTAGCCATGCAGATTCAAAAAGATTAAAATGAATGGAATTTCCTGGGAATTGATTACTATTTAAGGATATCAAGCTTTTATCCAACTTTTAAAAATATTCAGACTTTTTACAGACTTCAGAATTACATCAGATAAACTGGTCTTAACTGAGTGTTCATTATGTGAAAGTCAGAGGAGGTAATGAATCTTAGACACTAGCTGAGGGGAAAGAAAAGAACAAAGAAGTATTTATGGACACTTTTACATAAAGCAATAAAAATTCCTGTGATTCAAACACAAACAGACAACAATGACAGACGTAGTTTTAATGAAGAAAGACTCTCTGAGGTAATGTTTCTGAATAACGTTTTGTAAGATATGAACTAATTAATGGAAACAAAGCAAGAGAGCATGTTTGAGAGAGCCCAGTGTGGCAGGGGAGAGGGTAACACACATGCTTATTTGCATGACCATATCAGGAAATCATGGAGAATAAAAGTGGTCCTTTTTGAAAAACCTATATCAGGAAGCTCCAATAGCAAGTGGTCTATCTATGTATAATAAAGTAGCTATTGGCAGTCAGAAGTTATGAGCTCCTATAATTCCTCTAAAACTAATAATATTCACAGTATGAGTTTTCAACACACCCCTGGGGCACAGTGGTTAGGAAGCTCTGCTCCAAAAGGTGTGAAAGGTAAAAGAAAATGCAGTCTGAGTATAGAACATTTACCATGAAGATCGACCCACACATTGGACAGCTGAAAATACTTTTGCGTTCTAAGGTATTAGCTATTAATGTATATCTCATACAGATTAATGATATAAGGATTCCAAATTTAGCATGCTAAATTTGATATCGTACCATAAACTAATTACACTAAAAAGGAAAAAATTTATATCTGTGTATTTAATACAATGTTTTATAATCTTGATTCTTTTATTTCTAGGCTTTATACAAGCTTTATAGTGCAGCAGCAACCCACAGACATCTGTATCATCAAGCTTTTCCTGCACCAAAGTCAGAATCTACTGAACAATCAGAAAAGAAGAAAATTTAATCCAAAATTTCAAAAATACAGGTGTGCATGACCAAATTGTCAGTTAAATATTGTTTTACATCTCCATGCAAACATTCAAAGTGCTTCCATCAGAACAGGGTAAAATAAATACCAAGCACCTCTGAAGATTGCAAAATGGTTTAGTTCCTTTATTTCAGTGTTTAATAAGCAGATGTATGTATGCATGGTTTTATTTTGTTAACATGTACAGTTTCCTGATTTTGTCTTCAAATATGCTGTTATAATTTAAAGAATTTGTCTATTTATGATAACAGTACATGTGTTCTGCTTGAATTTACTAAATTCTACTACTGGTTTATAGTTAAACCATGTAGTAATATTACTCCACATTTGGATATGCTCATTTAATTTCTACAGAAGAATTTTTAAATTATTTCACAGTCATTTGTTAAAACATAGCATCATAACTCAATAGGCTTGATTCAATCTATACCATCTTACATATACCATTAGCTCTTATTATAAAAGACATATAAGAGAGCTTTTCAGTTGCTTTATCAAAAACTATATATTGCTTTTCTATCATGATTTAATATAGAATATAAACCTCTTGATCAAAAATGCACAAAAATCACTTTGTATATGTATTTGAGTTTCACTGCATTGTATATTTTATCATTTGGTACACAAAGAAATGTATTCATCATAGGTTTATTCTTTTAACATGTGAACTATTATTAAAGTTTACTCTGGTTCCCAATATTAAAAACAACTGAATTTGGAAATGTTTGGGAGGTGATGATATAGAATGATGAAGATTTCTATCTCTTTTTTTAAATCCAAAAGGCATTTTCTTTAATGTTGACACCATTACAAATTTAGGTTTCCGTTTTAAGGAATGTACACTAAGCCCTTTTAGGTATCTTCTAGTTCTTTTAAAACAGTGATTCTATATTGTTTTTCTAATTACTAAAATCTGTAGTGGAATTTCACTGAGCTTACTTTCTAGAGGAAAAAAAAGTGTGGTAATGAAAAAAAAAGTAATGCCTCTTATCTGGGAGCTCTAAAACAGAGTAATTTCTAACTTTCTTAGAAATGGCTAAGCTTTGATTAAATGAAATGGTAATATTTAGTAAGGAGTAAAGAATGATTAAAACAGAAGAGTGTGTGAGAGTTCATAAGATATTTAAGCTCACATCTTAGGAAAGTCTGATCACACGCCCTGCAAAATAACTTTTCCCACTGATAACATTCCACTAGTCTATTTTCATTTTGGAATACTCCTTTCATTATACTGCTTCCTTTGCCTATGGGCCTCTGAATGGAAAAATCGAATATATATAAGTGCTATGCATAAAACATGGACTCAAATGCAACACATTTAGTTTCCACAAAAATATATTTAATAAGCTTGTTATATAAAATCAAACATTTTCAACATTTTATCAATAATTCAGATTCACTGATATCTAACTGGGAGTGCTTTATATTTTGGAAGATTACCTAAACTAAAAATTTATTTACATATTTACAACACATGTAAATATAACTGAAGAGCTATTTCAACAAGTTTTGAAATTCACAGAATTCTAGAGATTTATAGGCTAGACGTGCCATAAATTTGCCTGTAATCAAACGTACTGTGCTAATTATGAACAATGTCTTATAACTATTAAACCAAAGGAAAAAAAACTGGGAG
Source organism: Physeter macrocephalus (assembly GCF_002837175.3). Lineage (NCBI taxonomy): Eukaryota > Metazoa > Chordata > Mammalia > Artiodactyla > Physeteridae > Physeter > Physeter macrocephalus. Next base: position 132,886,873 of record NC_041224.1, read on the forward strand.
AGAAATACTGGGTTTTAAAGTTCTGTGACAAACTTTTAGAAGATAAAAGATACGTAGAATCAATTTAATGACCAAGATTTCTTAATGAATCCCTGATTGTCATTTTTGGCAGTTCAACCCAGTCTGTTGGGATGGCAAAGTGCTATGCTGTTGAAAAGCCTCCGTCTCATCAGCACCATGTTACTAAATGCCATAAAAGCCCTGGTCCAAAGTAAGGAAGTACTGTAATGTTAGCAACTCTTGAGTGCTGTGCACACTTTTCCCACACAGGCTAAGGCCTTATACCTAAATTTATTCCTGAAACATTATAGACCCTTCACCCTTTCATACCAAAAAATACTTTCTCAACATGTTTTAAAAGGGTCCTTTACATTCGGTGGTGGGGGGTGACTCCATACATTACATACAAAAATTTATCACAATAAAGGTCCCAAATCCCACTTTGTGTTTTGCACTATACAATGGTAATATTTAAACCATCCAATTCAAGACAATATTCCACACTAAAGCAGTAAACATTTTTTTAAATACTGCATAGGTTATCTTTCTCATTCTCTGTTTTTTTGAAGAAAGGTACTGCTACTGTGAGAGTTTACCAACTGATCATTTCCTATTTAATATCTGGTTAAATGACATTTCTTGTTGCATTTGTCTCCATCGAGAATATTCAAAGCAGTTTCCAAATATACAGCATTTAGAAGTGTTTGCCATGTTGGCTCTTAAAATGATAAACTCATTTTTTTCTCAATAAAAGAATATTTTTAATAACAAAATACATGTAAAATTAGAATTTTATAATTTCCAAAAAAGTAAGCTGCCTTTATTAACCAAAGTACTTGTTTGCAGTTTTTGTTTAATCTGTGAAAATATTTTAAAGCCCTTATAAAACTTAAATTTTATTTTTAAAAAATTAACTTAAAAATTCTTGCCATGTTGCTGGGCATACCACTGCTGTCTCTGCTTGCGATTTTCCAACTCTGTGAGAAGAGCCTGTCTGTACGCTTCATACATTTTAACAATCTGTTCCAGTTCTTTCATGAAAAGCAACTTTAGCATTCCCTGGTATGTATCCAGGTCAGCCAGCTGGAAGAGTTCCCACTTCAGAATGTGGTCGTATCTGTTTTAAAACACAATCAGACATATGTTCACAACATATTCATAAATATGTATTTATAACAATAAACTGTTCTATTTTTATAAATTTCAATTTTATTATAACTAAATAAACCATAAGCTTCAATTTAAAATAACCGAGTTTTTAACTGCTAGTTAAATACACTATTTTTTAGGGAGAGGAGAAAACTACTAATATTATTTCATTTCAATCTAAGTTAAAAAATATCCATTTCCATTCATCTTATGTATCAGTTATTCTAATATTAATGCTAGATAATAATGAACGAAGATTTCAAACCACTGTGGTTCTATAATTTCTGAAGAACATATTCCATGCTATTCGTAAGTTCATCCAAAGTTAATTGTCAGGAAGGTAAGAATACTTTAGACCACATTGTTCCTGCAATGAATAATATAGAAACATAGGCAAGATCATCTGTGTCATTAGTGTTGATAAAGCTTTTTGAGGCATACTGTTTACTACAGCAAACAAGGAACTAAACAGGTAGAGGAATGAAAAGGAACCATCATTTGTGGGCTGAATAATCCTGAGGTTGAGTACACAATATTACAAACAAACAACAAAAAATACAGAAAAACTCAAGCAGAAAGAATAAGCTGTTTTCAAAATGACAGAATAAATAGACTGTAGAAGACCGCACAACGTAGGGCCGGACTCACATAAGTTTATATTTATATATAGTTCAGAAGGCTTTTAGTCCTTCTTCAATGGTAAGTAGATCACATACTGAGATGAAGTATACAACGAACTACTAAAGCAGTAATTTACACTTTGAATTGAAAGGGACCTGAAGACAGCACTCTACTCCAATCTTCTCATTTTATAGATGAAACCTAAAGAGGTTATATACATATCTTGCAAAATTGTTTAGTGATTAAAAGATCAGAAAGGCAGAGATCTATATGGACTAAGGCACATCACAGTAATAGTTTTGAATAATACCTACTAAGACTAGAGAAAAAACTTGAACAAGTTTTTATAGAGCAAGGCATATACCTATATTAAAGTTACACTTCTCAAATCATATTGCACAACAGACATAATAGGAAGAACTTTAATTGTAAATTCTAGTAAATTTATTCTTAATCATTTATAACATTTCCTACACATTTCCTTTGTTTGGTAATTCATTTACCATCTTATTCCAAGGGGATCACGTAATATTTTTTTTAAAAGGGAAACAATAAACAAATACAGAGCAGCCAGTATGAGCTACAGACTGTGCCTGGTATGTTGACATACATTTCTGTACAACCTGGTTATGTGTACCAGGAATACCAAAAGCACAGCACAGTACACAAAAATCACAAGGTAAACGTATTTTGTTGGATCCCAAATTTACTAATTTACTTACTGAGCACTGCAAATTTACTAAAAGATATACTTGGCAGAAAGCTTTATATTCTCTTTAGTGGGAAACTCCAACTATTTGCCAACATATATTGGAGAAATACTACAAGAAATACTCAATGAGCCTCCATGAAGAAACAATTGCAAGGTGTTTCCTAGAACCTCTGCCATTCATGTACCTTAAGATTTTACTTATTTGTTTGAAACAAATTCATAACTCCTAACAAAAAACCTAATCTTCCCAAGTCTGAATTCCATTGCTAAGGGGCATTTCAGCAATGTCTACTGATTAAAGATACTTAAATTTAGGCCAGGTGAACAATAAGAACGTTAAAGCTCATTTATCATCTGGGTACATTCTATCAAGGAAAAGAAGGGAGAAGAATATGGTAATATTGGTAAATATCAAACTTGTTTGTAACACATGAATATCATTCTGTATAAGCATTCAAGTTTTTTTAAAAAAGGAAAAAGAAAAAAGCTTCAGACAATTTTCTGACTTCCCAATCACAGCATTTAGCATCAAGAATAGGATTTTGGGGCTTCCCTGGTGGTGCAGTGGTTGAGAGTCCACCTGCCGATGCAGGAGACACGGGTTCGTG
>NC_041224.1:132889990-132911270 GCF_002837175.3 Physeter macrocephalus
GGCCCGTGAGCCATGGCCCCTGAGCCTGTGCGTCCGGAGCCTGTGCTCCACAACGGGAGAGGCCACAACAGTGAGACGCCCAAGTACCGCAAAAAAAAAAAAAAAAAAAAAAAAAAAAAAAAAATAGGATTTTGTGTAGAAGCAAGAAAATCAGAATATTTAGTGAAAATACTTTGGGAAGAAGAAAAAGTACTCTAAGGAAAACCACAGATGAGAAAAGTATGCAATGTGTCAATTTCCATTCCAAATCCTTGCTCCTGCTGTTTCTATATAGTGACTTCCCTTCTGCCTATGCCCGCCATTTACTTTTCTTAAGAAAAGTATGTAATTCCCATTCTTTTCTTCTTAAGGAGCCAAATAATCTGCTTCAGTTTAACTTTTTAGCCACTATACTCTAACTATACAGGTAAATCATTCAGAAAATAGGCTGTTTACTCCAGTATCCTTTTCTCATAGCATCTCTCTTGCTATATTTTTCCTACAGCAGAATTCTACTCAAACAGTACTTATAAATAACCCATATAGGCAAACAGCAATTGCTGTAATGCTACCAAAAAACCTTGTTCACACTCCAGTGGATGCTGCCTTCAGGAGCCAAAAGTACTGCTATTCCAGCCCCGGGTATTGTAATGTAGCCCAAGTTTCCTGTGCCTGTCTTATGTAACAGTATGCCCACTCTTCCTTTCCTCCTACACCCAGAAGTGAGTCAGCAGTGATACTGCAGGATCACAGACACAGGGATGAAATAGAGTCTGTGCCACAGTGCTGTTTGGGGACCGGTGTTGGGGGGTGGGGCGGGCATGAGGAATAATAGAAAGTAAACATGTTCCTGATGGTCTTTTTCCCGTTAAAATCTTTTAATTTTATCCTATGGTTCAGCTTGCTTACAGGTGCATGATACATTACAGACTTGTGAGAGCAAACTTAGAAACATTACCTTTACTAAAATTAATAATAAGAATTTAGAACATTATCTGTTCTAAGTCAGTTCTGGAAGTATATGCAAAAATTATTTTGGTAAGTTACTGCTAGAGATAGAAATAAAGCATTTTAGAAAGCTAGATAATGTCAATTGTTTGTTAAACAAAAGGAAGAAATAAGCTAATTTTTTGGATAATTGATTCTCCATTATCTAATTCATGGATAACAACTCACCTTCTGTTGATAGAACAATATTAACCATTTCCAATCCTCTTTAGAGACAAAAATTTAGTATCATCTAAAAGGTAGACCTAGACCTCTTGTTTTAAGCAGTAAAGAAGTACTTGTTCTCTTTTCTCACTGGCCCATTCTGGGAGGAGTTCTGATCTATTTGAAAAAGACTTAAGTTGCTAGTTTCCTAAAGTTCTATAGTTAGCTCACAGAGCCAGAGTTGAAAGGGACTGTAACTTTAGGAGTCTATTTCTTTTTTTCTTTTTTTTTTTTTTTTTTTGCAGTACGCGGGCCTCTCACTGTTGTGGCCTCTCCCATTGCGAAGCACAGGTCCGGACACGCAGGCTCCGCGGCCATGGCTCACGGGCCCAGCCGCTCTGCGGCACGTGGGATCTTCCCAGACCGGGGCACAAACCCGCATCCCCTGCATCGGCAGGCGGACTCTCAACCACTGCGCCACCACGGAAGCCCTAGACTACAACCCTAATAATATCATCTTGTCTCTCTGCATCAGGCCACACAGATCAACAGCCATGAATTTACAGACTGAAAAGATCAGAGGGAATGTAAGGGAATATTATGTTGGCCAAGAATTAACAAATAGTTCATAGTAAATAACAAGTAACTTTATGAGATTTAATTATTTTATTCTAAATCCATTGTACAATCATCTTAAACTTTCTAAAAACTCTTCTTTGGGCTATCTTATGCTGATAGTTTTGGTTTTTTAAATACGAATGGAATATTAAGAGTAAGGCTGCAGAATGTCACCTTATATATTATTATGTGTAAAATACCTAGCAAAGTACCAGGAATTTAACAGATACTCAGTAAATGATAATTATTATTAAATAAGAAGTAGTAATGACAAAAGTTAAGAGTATGAACTTTGAAGTTAGAGACAAAGATTTGAAATCTACCACTTAATATTTGTGTGATCTTAGCAAAGACAGTTTTTTTCAGCTGTAAAGTAGGTTTTGGGAAGATTATATGAGATAACATATGTAAAAGTTTAGCACAGTATGGTACAGGAAGCACTGGATTATCAATAACTATTTACTTTCAGACATCCCCTTTTCTGAAATCATAGCACTTTGTATATACCACTGTCACTGATCCTTACCACACTGGATTATTGATCTGAGTACCTACTTCTGTTTTCCCAGAAGAGAGAAGCTCTTTGAGGCAAATATTTCATTTATTCATGACTATATTCCAAGAACAGTGCCTACTATGGCACCCAACAAATATCCTCAATGAGCCTAGCAAACTCATAGCCATCTTTAAAAACTAGTGCATGTATTTTCCTTTTTGGTGCAGCTTTCCTTGCTCACTCATAATAACAAGAAACCATTGTTAAGGGCTTACTCAAGTCAGCCACTGTGCCATTTGATTTAAAATGCATGATCAGGGACTTCCCTGGTGGTCCAGTGGCTGGGACTCCATAATGCATGATCAGGGACTTCCCTGGTGGTCCAGTGGCTGGGACTCCATGCTGCCAATGCAGGGGGCCCAGGTTCAATCCCTGGTCAGGGAACTAGATCCCGCATGCATGCTGCAACTAAGAGTCTGCATGCCACAACTAAGACCCAGTGCAGCCAAAAATAAATAAATATTAAAAAAAAAAAAAAAAGAAAGCATGATCACTTTTAAGCCTCACCACACCAAGTAAAGTAGATAAGATTATTATCCCCTGTATTTCAGTAGAGAAAAAACACTTAGAACTAAGTTCAATAACTTGCCCAAGGTCATTTGGTAAGTAGGTGATGGAGACAGAAATCACGCTTTCCTTCCGCACAGTTTCCTTCCTGAGTGATCTTAACCACTATTCTATACCTTTACCCACAATAATAACAGTAACCATTTACTAAGCTCTCTCAATGTGCAAGACACTGTGATACATATTTTAGATGCATTATTTTATTGAATACTCAATAACCTTAAGAGAAGGTACTATTACTATCTCCAATTTACAGAAAACAAAACTAAGCTAAGCACCCTTCCCAGGGTAACAAAGCTAAAGTATCAGTGAACACAGATCATCTCCTCCCAGAACTTGAGCCACCACACATACTATTTCCTCAACACCCTTGTGTCCCTCTTTGATTCACCTATGTACCTAGGACTTACCTGGCTCCTTCCTTTTATCACAAGGTATTGCATCACTTATTTACAAGTTATTCTACCCCTATGAGAATGTAAGCTTTTTATTGCATCCCTGTAATAGCCTATGTCTGCACACAATAGAAAGTGAAGATTCAATAAATATTTGTAAAACTTCTATTTCTAATCAATGACTTTTCAACTTCATAAGCTGTGATATCCCTTCTTTAAATAATAATGGGCTTTTAAATAATATTTTTTTAAAAATGGTGCTGTGTGTTTTAAGCAGCCCAGAGACTCCATTCAGGCTTCTACTCACCACTCAACAAAAATTTGTGCTGTAAATTCACTTACTTCACAGGGGCTCGAGCATAAACCTGAAGCCAATCAGGAATTTCTGCAGTATGATAAGGATTTGCAGGTACCAGAAGGGGCTGATTTCTTTCAGTTTGCTGTGGCTGGTATGTGACAGGAGGAGGTTGATCATACCGAGGTACACTAAGAAGAAACAATCAATGTTCATTAGGATAAAGGTCCTAAATAAAACATGAGATATAAGAATAATATTTAAGTGTTTTTCAATGTGCCTCTTGCCCAAACTTCTACCACCTAAAAAACATAAGGATCTGGCTTTTTTTTAAACCATACTATAGGGGAAATAAAATGCACCTTCTCTTGGAAACTTGTAGGTCATTGGTGATGGATAAAAAACTAAGCTAAATCTTTACATATTTTTAAGAGATTTCATCTGGCTGATATTTATTCTTCTCAAGGGCAACTTTAAAGAAGGTTATTAAAAAAGTCAGAGCTAAGTTATAATCTTTATACAGAGGCTTAAAACTAGAATCAACTTTTAGTAATAACTAGTAATTAGCTATAAATTTATACTGGAAAAGTTGATAATTTTTCTCAAAATAAGAATGGATATTTTCTTTCTCCTTTAGGCTGAAAAGGGGGTTTGGAACAGGTACTACAGTAGGAGTGAGTACTGTGCTTGAAATATCCACATAACTATACTATTTCCTTTCCACTTTCACCACCTTAAGAGAGCATATGGGAGTTAGGGTTGATTAGAACCTGTTTTAAGTCAGAGACGTAAAAAAAAAAAAAAAAAAAAAAAGACCATGCTTTTAATTAGTTCTAACAGCCTATAAGTTGGGGTGGGGGGGAAGGAAAGAACAGCAATGTGGGGTAAGGGCTCTTAATGGGAAGATGCTAAGGAAAGCACTGACCCACTTGAAGGTTAAAGACTGAATTCTGGGAGACCATAATGGCCTATTCCAGACTTGGAGATAAAACTGGAAGAGCCTGCCTCCAAACATAAAGGTTTATGTGTGTATCAGGAAAGATCATTCCAATACTAAACCAGGACTAAAGTAACTGTTGGATTAGACTGTAGTTAACAATTTAAAGATCAATGTGCAAATGGCACTGAATTTTACCTTCAACTCTTCTTTCATAAGTAGGTGCAAAGTGAAATATTCCTTGCTGGCACAATTGGGAGGTGGGAAAGAACTGAGGCTTCGAAGCCAGATACACCCTGGGGGGAGTATGGGTTAACCTCAGTTTGGCCAATTACAAGTTGCACGAATGTAAGCGAAACTGCTTCACTTCTCTAAACCTTAGCCTTTTTATTTGTAACACCAGAATAAATTCATACGAAAAATGACTCTTCTAAGGATTAAATGACCTAATATATGTCAAGAGTTCTGTATAAGGATTAGCATAATACAGACAACCAAATAGCTGCTAATACTACCTATCTGAGCTTAAGGAAGGTGTTTATTCTCTCCTGCTTAAAGTCTACAGAGTTGCTGAGAGAAGCAAATTAATTGTGAAAATGCTTTGTAAACTATAAAATTCTATAATAATATTCAATATAAAATTAATGATGATAAACAGAAAACTAAGCTCAATATACTCTCAAATCTGGTTATATGGACCAGAAAGCCTCTGAGATCCAGTGACAGCAAACTGTAACCACATTTTGTTGGGGGTTTTTAGGGATTTTTTTTTGCATTTCTGTCATTTATTCATTCAACAAAACATCCACCTGTGTGTGTGTCTCTGTGTTTGGTGCCGGGGACACAGCAGGAATACATGGAACTCATCCCTGCCCTTGGGTAAGGGTTGTGATCAGGTGGGAGGGAGGCTATGTCACAGGCCTGCAAATTGAAGCCAGGGAGAGCAGCAGCTTGCCTGAGATGGTAAGGAGAGCAGGCAAAGGGGCCAGAGCCCAACACAGGCAGAGAAGCTGACCTGGTTCTTTTGAAGGGATGACAACCTCACTTGTTCAATAAACACTGAGTGCCACTAAATGGAATCACTGGAAAAAAACTGTTTTTCAAACTTGAATTAAAAAATCCAAATATGTAAAATGATTAAAACAGCACAATAATGACAAAGCTTAGTCTTCTGGGCAATAATATTAAAATGTAGGGACTTCACTGGTGGTGGATTGGTTAAGAGTCTGCCTGCCAATGCAGGGGACATGGATTCAAGCCCTGGTCCGGGAAGATCCCACACGCCATGGAGCAACTAAGCCTGTGCACCACAACTACTGAGCCTGCGCCCCTAAAGCCCACACTCCACAACAAGAGAAGCCACCACAATGAGAAGCCTGCACAGTGCAATGAAGAGTAGCCCCCGCTCACTGCAAATAGAGGAAGACCACGCACAGCAAAGAAGACCCAATATAGCCAAAAATAAATAAATAAAATAGATAATTTTCACTTTCTTGCATGGCAACAGTTTAAAAACATAAGATATCTGTAAAATGAATAAAATCAGCAAAACATTATAATTCAAAATATATTCTGACACATTAGAAGGTAGATGTGTATTTTTTATAGAAATTTAAATGTAAAGAGGCAGATATTCTATTTATTTACTTTAATTTCTGGGTATCTTTAACAAAAGCATTCTGGCATATTAAAGCAGAATCTGATATAAGAATATTGATCCTGTTTTTGAGGTTTGTTTCAAAAGTTGTTTTTTAATTATTAAAGTCATTCATTACTAAATATAAGTCCAGAGGAAAAAATCTCATAAGCTGTGAAAAAGTTTTCAAATCAAACTTCAGGACATCTTTCTCTTTGATGAAAATATGAGTTCAAAATCTACCATTAGACAATCCCAAAACAAAGAGTTAAGATAAAGTTGATAGTTTACCTTGGAGCACAGGGATGCCTGTATTGAGCCTTTTTATTTGTGTGATCTACATAATAGGTTCCAAATTCTGATGACTCAACTCGCTCCCATCCTGGAGGAAGTCCTTCTCGCTCAAGAGGATGGCTCCAATGAGTTGTATTTGTGTTGTGATCTATGTAATATTTCCTCCCTCTCATTGTCCAGTCCACAGACCAGCCAGGAGGAAGGGGTAAATCTTCAGAACCATGGTTGGTTAAATTTCCTAAAGATGTAGCAGCAACTCTCCCAATACCTGAGAAGAAAGAGAAAAAGAGAAGAAATAGAACAATTATTCATAGCTAAAAAATATGCCATATGTAAAACACTTACAAAATTAACTATCCTAATCATACTCTTCCTGTTAAAAAAATCACGATTTTACTGTTGCAAATAAAATTTTTCATAAAACTAGCCAGTGTTACTATTATTTAATTACAAAAGAAGTGAGAAACTAGGCTCCCTCTTTGAAATCAATAAGAAGTTAAGGGATACACAAACCAAAAAGAAGTAAAACATGACAAAACTGGTAAATGTTGGGGGGGAGGGGTAAAAATGCAGGGTTGTTAAAATGCATTTGAACTTAAGAGATCACCTACTTAACCATATATATGTACACACACATATATATGGCTATATATAAACCTCATGGTAACCACAAACCAAAAATCTATAATAAATACACAAAAAAGAAAAAGAACCCAAATATAACACTAAAAATAGTCATCAAATGACACGAGAAGAGAACAAAAGGAACTACAAACAACCCCCCAAAAATTAAGAAATATCAATAAGTACATATCTATAAATGTAAATGGACTAAACACTCCAACCAAAAGACACAGAGTAGCTGAATGGATACAAAAAAAAAAAAAGACCCATATATATGCTGCCTACAAGAGACCTTCAGATCCAAACACACACACAGACTGATAATGACAGGATGGAAAAAGGTACTCCATGCAAATGGAAATGAAAACAGGAATAGCAATATTTATACCAGACAAAACAGACTTTAAAACAAAGATTGTAACAGGGGACAATGAAGAACATTACATATGATTAAGGGATCAATCTAAGAAAAAGACATAACAATTGTATATATATATACACCCAACATAGGAGCACCTACATACATAAAGCAAATATCAAAAGATGTAAAGAGAGAAATTCACAGTAACACAACAATACTAGGGGACTTTAACATCCCACTTAACATCAATGAACAGATCACCCAAACAGAGTATCAGTAAGGAAACACTGGTCTTAAACAACACATGAGGGCTTCCCTGGTGGCGCAGTGGTTGCGCGTCCGCCTGCCGATGCAGGGGAACCGGGTTCGCGCCCCAGTCCGGGAGGATCCCACGTGCCGCGGAGCGGCTGGGCCCGTGAGCCATGGCCGCTGGGCCTGCGCGTCCGGAGCCTGTGCTCCGCAACGGGGAGAGGCCGCAGCAGAGGGAGGCCCGCATACCACAAAAACAAAAAAAAAAAACAACACATGAGACCAAATGGACTTAATATATACATAGGACATTCCACACAAAAGGAAAATACGCATTTTTTTTCCAACTGCACAGGGAACATTCTCCAGGATAGAGAGCACATGCCATGCCACAAAACAAATCTCAGTAAATTTAAGCCAACTGAAATCATGTCAAGCATCTTTTCCAACCACAACCCCTTGAGACTAAAAATCAACTACAATGAAAAGATAGCAAAAAACACAAACAAGTGGAGGCTAAACTATGTTAATAAACAACCCAACGAACCCCTGAAGAAATAAAGAAGAAATTTAAAAAATACCTGGAGACAAATGAAAATGAAAACACAAGAATCCACCAGCTACACACTGCAGCAAAACCAGTTCTGAGATGGAAGTTTATAACAGAAAAGATTACCTCGAGATGGCAGAGTAGAAGAATGTGAGCTCACCCCCTTCTTACAAAAACACCAAAATAACAATTAACTGCTAAACAACCATTGACAAAAAAACGCTGGAACCTACCAAAAATGATACCCTACAACCAAAGACAAAGAAAAAGCCACAACAAGACAGTATAAGGGGCGCAATCATGATAAAATCAAATCCCATACCCACTGGCTGGGCAACCCAAAAACTGGAAAACAATTATACCACAGAAGTTATCCCACAGCAGTGAAAGTTCTGAACTCCATGTCAGCCTTCCCAGCCTGGTGGTCCAGCAACAGGAAGAGGAGTCCCCAGAGAATCTGGCTTTGAAGGCCAGCAGGGTTTGATTGCAGGATTTCCACAGGACTGGGGGAAACAGAAGCTCTACTCTTGGAGAGCACACAAAAAGTCTCGTGCTCACCAGGACCCAGAGGAAAAAAGCCGTGACCCCATATGAGACAAGGCCAGACCTACCTGCCTAGTACTGGAGGATCTCCCATGGGGGGGTTGCTATGGCTTATGGCAGGGACAAAGACACTGGCAGCAGCAGATCCAGGAGTATGCATCGGTGTGAGCCCTCCTGGAGGTTGCCATTAGCCCTACCCTACAGCCTGTAGGCTCCAGTGCTGGGGTTGCCTCAGGCCAAACAACCAACAGGGCAGGAACATAGCCCCACCCATCAGCAGACAAGTGGCTGAAAAGTCTCCCTGAGCACAGCCCTACCCACCAGAGGGACAAGACCCAGCTCCACCCACCACTGGGCAGGAACCAGCCCCTCCCACCAGGAAGCCTGCACAAGCCTCTTAGACAGCCTCATCCATCAGAGGGCAGACAGCAGAAGCAAGAACTACCATCCTGCAGCCTGCGGAAAGCAAAGAGCAATCACAGAAAGTTAGACAAAAGGACACGGCAGAGGATTAGGTCCCAGATGATGGAACAAGATGAAACCCACAGAAGAACAACTAAGTGAAATGGTGATAGCCAACCTACGGGAAAAAGAATTCAGAATGATAGTGAAGATGATCCAAGATCTTGGAAAAAGAATGGAGGCAAGGATTGAGAAGATGCAGGAAATGTTTAACAAAGACCTAGAAAAACTGAAGAACAGACAGACATGAACAATACATAACTGAAACGAAAAAAAAACACTAGAAGGAATCAATAGCAGAATAACTGAGGCAGAATGGATAAGTGACCTGGAAGACAGAATGGTGGAAACCACTGCCACAGAACAGAATAAAGAAAACAAAAATGAAAAGAAGACAGTCTAAGAAATCTCTGAGACAACATTAAATGCACCAACTTTCACATTATAGGGGTCCTAGAAGAAGAGAAAAGAGAAAGGACCTGAGAAAATAATTGAAGAGATAATAGATGAAAACTTCCCTAACACGGGAACGGAAACAGTCACCGAAGTCCAGGAAGTGCAGAGAGTCCCAGGCAGTATAAGCCCAAGAAGGAACACACGGAGTCACACAGTAATCAAACTGACAAAAATTAAAGAGAAAAAATATTAAAACAAGAGAAAAGCGACAAAAAACATATACGGGAACTCCCATAACGTTATCAGCTGATTCCTCAGCAGAAACTCTGCAGGCCAAAATGGAGTGGCATGATATATTTAAAGTGATGAAAGGGAAAAAACTACAACCAAGAATACTCTACCCAGGAAGGCTCTCATTCAAATTTGATGGAGAAATGAAAAGCTTTACAGACAAACAAAAGCTAAGAGAATTCAGCAGCACCCGACCAGCTTTGCAACAAATGCTAAAAGAACTTCTCTAAGCAGAAAAGACCACAACTAGAAACAAGAAAATTATGAATGGAAAAGCTCATGGGTAAAGGCAAACATACAGTAAAGCTAGAAAATCATTCACATAAAAATATATCAAAACTAGCAATTGTGAGAAAAGGAGAACACAAATGCAGGATACTGGAAATGCATTTGAAATTAAAAGACCAGCAACTTAAAACAATCTTGTTTATATATAGACTGCTATATCAAAACCTCATAGTAACCACAAACCGAAAATCTACAATAGATACACACACAAAACAGAAAAAGGAATCCAAACACAACACTAAAGTTAGTCATCAAATCACAAGAGAAGAGAACGAAAGAGGAAGGGAAGGAAGTTTATAGCAATAACAGTAAGTCATCAAATCACAAGAGAAGAGAACGAAAGAGGAAGGGAAGGAAGTTTATAGCAATACAAGACTACCTCAAGAAACAAGAAAAATCTCACTTAAACAATCTAACCTTATGCCTAAAGGAACTAGAAAAATAGAACAAAATCCAAAGTTACTAAGAGGAAAGAAATCATAAAGGACAGAGAAGAAATAAATGAAACAGAGACTAAAAAAGCAATAGGAAAGATCAATGAAACTAAGAGTTGGTTCTTTGAAAAGATAAGAAAAATTGATAAATCTTTAGCCAGATTCATCAAGAAGAAAAGAGAGAGGGCTAATGTCAATAAAATCAGGAAAAAAAGGGAAAAGTTACAACAAATATCATAGAAATACAAAGGATCGTAAAAGATTAATATGGATAATTACACATCAATAAAATGGACAGCCTAGAAGAAATGTACAAATTCCTATAAATGCATGATCTCCCAAGATGGAACCAGGAAGAAATATTCAATAGAAGATACAAACCGACCAATTACTAGTAATGAAACTAAATCACTGATTAAAAATACTCCCAAAAAACAAAAGACCAGGACCAGACAGTTGCACAAGAGAACTTTACCAAATATTTACAGAAGAGTTAACACCTATCCTTCTCAAACTATTCCAAAAATTGAACAGGAAGGAATGATCATGAAATCATTCTACAATACCAGCATCACCCTGATACCAAAAATCAAAGACACCACAAAAAATTACAAGCCAATATCACTGATAAACATAGATGCAAAAATCCTCAACAAAATATAAAAATCAAATTCAACAATACATTAAAAGGATCATGCATCATGACCAGGTGAGATTTATCCCAGGGATGCAAGGATGGTTCAATATCTGTAAATTAATCAATGTGACACACCACGTTAACAATTTGAAGAATAAAAACTATATCATCATCTCAACAGATGCAGAAAGAACTATTGACAAAATTCCACAACAATTTATGATAAAAACTCAGCAAAGTGGGTATAGAGAGAACATGTCTCAACACAATAAAAGCCACTTATGACAAACCCATGGCCAACATAATACTCAACAGTGAAGTTTTTGAAAGCCTTTCCACTAAATTCAGGAACAAGACAAGGATGCCCACTCTCCCTGCTTCTACTTAATACAATATTGGAAGTCCTAGCCACAGCAATCAGACAAGAAAAAGAAATAAAAGGTATCCAAATTGGAAGGGTAAAGGTAAAACTGTCACTATTCACAGATAAGATATGCTATATAGAGAACCCTAAAGTCTCTGCACAGAAACTATTAGAACAAATAAATGATCTCAGAAAGGCAGCAGGATACAAGATTAATATACAGAAATCTGCTGCGTTTCTATACACTAATAATGAAATATCAGAAAGAAAAAGTAAAGATAAAAACAATTCCATTTAAAACCTCATCCAAAAAAAACAAACACAAAAACAAAAAAACCTAGGAATAAACTTAACCAAGGAGGTGAAAGACCTATATGCTGAAAACTACAAAACACTGATAAAGGAAACTGAAGAGGATTCAAAGAAATGGAAAGATATTCCATGCTCTTAAACTGGAAGAATTAATATTGTTAAAATGGCCATACTACCCAAAGCAGTCTATAGATTTAATGCAACCCCTATCAAAATACTCATGACATTTTTCACAGAATGAGAACAAATAATTTTAAAATTTATATGGAACCACAAAAGACCCAGAGTTGCCAAAGCAATATTGAGAAAAAGAACAAAGCTGGAGGTATCAGCCTCCCAGGCTTCAGACTACACTTCAAAGCTACAGTAATCAAAACAGCACGGTACTGGTGCAAAAAGAGAAACATAGATCAACGGAACGGAATAGAAAGCACAGAAATAAACTTACTCACCTACAGTCAATTAATCTATAACAAAGGAGGCAAGAAAATACAATGGAGAAAAGACAGTCTCTTTCAACAAGCAGCATTAGGAAAGCTGGACCACTACATGTAAAACAATGAAATTAAAACATTCCTTCACACCATATAGAAAAATAAAATCAAAATGGTTTAAAGACCTAAATTTAGGACATCACATCATAAAACTCCTAGAAGATGACATAGGCAAAACATTTTTTGACATAAATCGTAGCAATATTTTCTTAGATCAGTCCCCAAGGCAAAAAAAAAAAAGCAAAAACAAATAAATGGGACCGAATCAAACTTACAAGCTTTTGCACAGCAAGGGAAACCATAAACAAAATGAAAAGACAACCGATGGAATGGGAGAAAATATTTGCAAACAATGCAACCAACAAGGGGTTAATATCCAAAATATACAAACAGCTCACATAACTCAATGTTAAAAAAAAACAAATAACCCAATCAAAAAGTGAGAAGACCTAAATAGACATTTCTACAAAGAAGACACACAGATGGCACATGAAAAGATGTTCAATATTGCTAATTATTAGCAAAATGCAAATCAAAACTACAATGAGGCATCACCTCACACTGATCAGAATGGCCATCATCAAAGAGTCCACAAGAAATAAACGCCAGAGAGGGTGTGGAGAAAAAGGAACCCTCCTACACTGTTGGCGAGCATGTAAATTGGTGCAGCCTCTATGGAAAACAGTATAAAGATTCCTTAAAAAACTAAAAATAAAGTTGCATATGATCCAGCAATTCCACTCCTGGGCATATATCTGGAAAAGAGGAAAACTCTAACTCGAAAAGATACACGCACCCCAACGTTCATAGCAGCGCTATTTACAATAGCTGACATGGAAGCAACCCAAGTGCCCATCAACAGATGGCTTAAGAAGATATGGTGTATATACGTGTGTGTATACATACATATATATATGTATACACACACGTATATACACATACACACACAATGGAATATTATTCAGCTCTAAAAAAGAATGAAATATTGCCATTTGCAGCAACATATGGATGGACCTAGAGAATATTATGCTTAGTGAAATAAGTCAAAGACAAATACTACATGATATCATTTATTTGCAGAATCTAAAAAATAATACAAATGAATCTATACACAAAACAGAAACAGACTCAGACACAGAAAACAAACTTATGGTTACCAAAAGGGGAAGGGAGGGACAAATCAAGAGTACGGGATTAACGGATACAAATTATTACATATAGATAGATAATAGATAAGCAACAAGGATTTACTGTATAGCACAGGGAATTATACCCAATATCTTGTAATAACCTATAGTGGAATACAATCTGCAAAAAATGAATTACTATGCTGTACACCTGAAATTAACACAATATTGTAAACCAACTAGACTTCAAAAAAAAATTAGAGGGGCTTCCCTGGTGGTGCAGTGCTTGAGAATCCGCCTGCCGATGCAGGGGACACGAGTTTGTGCCCCAGTCCAGGAGGATCCCACATGCCGCGGAGCGGCTGGGCGTATCAGCCATGGCCGCTGAGCCTGCACGTCCGGAGCCTGTGCTCCACAACGGGAGAGGCCACAACAGTGAGAGGCCCACGTACAGCAAAAAAAAAAAAAAAAATTAGAGGTATAATCCCTAAATCTAATATACATACAAAAACTGCCAAAAGCAGCTGGGCTAGAAGAAGAACAGTAAAGAAAGAAGTGGAAATAAGAACAGAGCACTGTGCAAAACCAAGTAGCCCAACACACTACCCTGGTAATTTTTCCTTTTCCCTACACAACCCCTTACACCCCTCGCAACCACAGGAGCCAATTTCAAATAACTGGCAGAGAAAAACCCTAATTATTCAATAATGTATAATTAGGACAGCACAACATCAATTCTACAAGAAAAATTAAAGGGGCAAAAAGGTACAAAGTTGATTTAAAAAGAACATTAAAAAAACTGTTGTCCCATGGACTTCCCTGGTGGCACAGTGGTTAAGAATCCGCCTGCCAATGCAGGGGACACGGGTTCGAGCCCTGGTCTGCGAAGATCCCACATGCCGCAGAGCAACTAAGCCCATGCGCCACAACTACTGAGCCTGCACTCTAGAGCCCGCGAGCCACAACTACCGAATCCCGCGCGCCTAGAGCCCGTGCTCCGCAACAAGAGAAGCCACCACAATGAGAAGCCCACACACCATAACGAAGAGTAGCCCCCACTCGCCGCAACTAGAGAAAGTCCGCACGCAGCAACAAAGACCCAGTGCAGCCAAAAATAAATTTATTTTAAATTTTAAAAAGTCCCAAAGCAGAGAGAAAAATGCAATTAAATATTCTGCCACTGCCATAAATTAAAAGAGAAAAAAGAATGAAGCAATCAACTCTCTGAAGGAAGACCAGAAAGAAGCAAAGCAAGAACCCCCAAAACAGACATAAAGACAATAGAGAAAATAGGTGTGCTTAGGAAAGAAATAAAGATGAAGATAAAAACTGGAAGAACACACATGCAGTGTTTGTTACGGTGGAGAAACCTGGCAAATCTTAACCAAGTGCTGAAGGTTAACATCAGCAATAATGTCATACAGAGATCGTGTAACTCCTTTATATATAATGAAGACACTTCACCTCCGTGGTATTCTTTTCATAAACCAATAAGCCCAGTCTAATAATGAGAAAAACATCAGACAAAATACAAACTGAGGAACAGTCTACAAAATATCTGACAAGTATTGCTCAAAACTGTCAAGGTCATGAAGAATAAGAAAAGACTAAGAAATTGTCATACACCAAAGAACACTAAGGAAATATGACAACTAAATGCAATGTGGTACTCTGCACCAGATCCTGTAACAGAAAATGAGTATTAAGGAAAAAGCTGGTGAAATCCAAATAAAGCTTGGTATTTAATTTTTTAAAAATCCTTGAGTTCATAAAGACACTAAAAAAATAAACCTCACTGGTTACCTCTGGAGGTGGTTAGGGTATCAACTGATTATTCTGAAAAATAGTAAGTAAAGGAAAAGATCTAGCATTTATCCTGTCTTATATGAATAGCCAAAATATTGATAAACGAAATCAAATAATTGATAAAGGAAAGTTCTTCATTATAGAACTCTTCATGTCAGAATTCCAACTAATAAAGAAACGACAGTTTTGAGGAATACTTGTCATTATTTGCAACAGCTAACCAAATATTGGATCTAGCCAATAATGATTAATGGCTTCCAAATCAATAGGTGAAAAGCTGATGGACAACATCATGATGATGAATGGTATGACATCTGATCCCATGATCAATTTTAATATCACAAAAAGAGAAATCAGTCATTATGTGTGTCTGGAACTGATGCAATAGAATGTACACAACGCCACCTATGAAGTACTCTGGCAGAATGGAAAATGCAAGAAAGAAAACAAAATCACTTGCTCAGTACCCTTTGGGAAGAAAGACATACATTTCTAAAACATATGGTGACTATAAAACAAAACAAAGCTAACAAGCCTTTTGGTGAAACTGACTTTGGCTTCTGTCACCTGCAACTGAACGTTTATTTAGTAAGTGTAGCTTAAGCAACTTCAGTACTTAAAGAGAAAATATTTAAAGAGAAAAGAAATAAGAAATAAGCCAATCAAGCATGCAGTGGCTTTATACTTTCTCATACTTCCATCACTAAAAATGTTGTAGTACTAACCACAACCAAGGACAGCAATTTTTAAAAAGAATTATAGTCAATTCAATGTATTCAAATTGAGTTATTGATAAGACCCATAACATTTTGGCCCGACAGAGGTCCCCCTGGAAACACATAGATTTCTAAATGCAGCATTAAAAACAAAAAGCTATTATAGTAATTTAAAACTCTACAGGCTTAGAGAGTTTGTGACAATTTCATTCATCTGCTTAGAAAATCCAAATTTCCATATATTGAACTTGCCTAAATCTAGAAACACATGTACTGTTACATGTAAACAACAGTAGGTATCAAACAGCAGATTTTAAACCATGATAAACTTGAAATTCACATTTAGAGGAAACACAAAGACCTCTCTGTAAAACCTCTGTGTCCAGGAATTAAACCTTGCAAGTTATTGATAAGGGAGCCAGGAAGTCCACAAAGTCCCAAACAGGCTCATCAGCTTTACCAATGCCATGTGAAACCATGATTCCTAACCTTTTTAGAGCTGTCTATAAACAGTTTATTTAGTTTCAATGACAAACCACACCCCCACTTTCTGAAGCTGCCACATGCACTAAATCTTTTTCAAACTATTATTTGGATAATTCTATAAAACTATTGAGAGATGAATGTACTGTACAAAAAGACTGGAAACCACCAATCTAAAACATAAAATATTATCAGTAATAAAATAAGTCTAGCAGACTTAAAAAAAAAAGCTGTATCAAGCTCTAACACACCAGACCTCCACTCTTAAGTTCAGTTAGAAAGCTGAAACTTCAATAACCAAACATGCCAAATCTGGAAAAAGCATACAAGAGCATACAATACCTTACAAAAAACATGAGCACTAACAATTATGAATGTCTACTCTGTCCCTGGCCCTTTCCATATGTACTATTTCATACTCAGTCAGCGCTATGAGGTAGTGGTATCATTACCAATTTACAGATGAGGAAACAAAGGTTCAAGTAAGTTATTTTACCAAAGGCCACAAAGATGATATAAGGTCAAATGACAAATTTATTACCAACCATGTAATCTCACCCCAAAAGATCAACTGTAATTCTTCAAAGAAAATATGACTGCCACTAATAAAAGAAAATGCAATCTATAATTCTGAACTTGTTTCTGAGCTACAAGGGAAAAAAGTTTTCCATAATTTCAATTATTAGTCCCAGAAAAGAATGAGTGGCATTCATAATCTTCAAAATAACTTCCATTTTCAGGAATTAATAGCACAAGCACCTTCCACTTAGATAAAATAAACTAGAACATTAATAAGCTACATACATGATTTCCCAAAGACACAGATAAAGTATTACTTTGTCTCTCCACCAAGCTTTTTTTTTTTTTTTTTTGTGGTACGTGGGCCTCTCACTGTTGTGGCCTCTCCCGCTGCGGAGCACAGGCTCCGGACGCACAGGCTCAGTGGCCATGGCTCATGGGCCCAGCCGCTCCGCAGCATGTGGGATCTTCCCGGACCGGGGCATGAACCCATGTCCCCTGCATCGGCCAGCGGATTCTCAACCACTGCGCCACCAGGGAAGCCCTCCACCAAGCTTTCACACTAGATATGCCTCCAAAGAACTTACTGTCATACAAAATTGGCAGATATCTACAAGATATGCCCTTAGAGACAAGCTCAAAAATTCTAGTTTCCTAATGTTGAAGTGGCTACAGAGAATAAAATAGAATATGGAACTCTAATGAAGGTTACAAACTCCTGGGTAATACTAAACATTACAGCCCATATTATAATCAAGATGCTGATAAAAAGATATAAGGAATAAACTAAGCCAACTGCCTTTTTTCCTCCTCTCCAAAATAACTACAAATAAAGTTGTGCTCCTAAGGATTATTAACACTTCCTCAAAAGAAGATTCTGGTTAACTAATACTTATGCATTTCCTGGAGTAAACACAACTCCAGTATTTTTTTTTTTGGTAAAGCCTGGAACTTTTTAATTTGATCTTTATTACTTGATTTCTTTAGCTGTCTTTAAAAATAAAAGTTAAGGGCTTCCCTGGTGGCACAGTGGTTGGGGGTCTGCCTGCCGGTGCGGGGGACACGGGTTCGGGCCCTGGTCTGGGGGGGATCCCGCGTGCCGCGGAGCGGCTGGGCCCTTGAGCCACAATTACTGAGCCTGCGCGTCTGGAGCCTGTGCTCCGCAACAAGAGGGGCCGCGATACTGAGAGGCCCGCGCACCGCGATGAAGGGTGACCCCAGCTTGCCACAACTAGAGAAAGCCCTCGCACAAAAACGAAGACCCAACACAGCCATAAATAAATAAATAAATAAATTTTTTTAATAAATAAATAAAAATAATAATAAAAGTTAAAAGTTTGTTACTTAAAATTGCATAGAACTAAATTATTTAGGCGCAGAACAAAGGAATTCAATCTGCCTTTAGTATTCCAACTAAAGACTTCCTGTTAACAGCAGAATTCCTTCCTCTGGCACATACAGTAACTGCCTGTAGGCCAAAATGTTAAAGGTCAAATTTCACAGCTAAATGTAGAACGTGCTAGGCCATAAAACCCTTTAAGATATTATACAACTTGTTTTTTTGTACTTCTGCTAAATACAGTAAGATGAAATTAACCCCTGAGATAAGGCGTTTCCTAAAAGTCTAAGGAATAACTAATTGGCAGGAATTACTACTGTCAAGTCATTACAAAACTATTTTCTTTCATACCTTTTTTATGCTTATTACATTAGTAACAGCAATCAAAATTTAAACCTTGTGAAAATAAATCTGTCTATAGCTCATCCTTACTCTCCCACAAACTTACTTTCTCCTTTCCATTCATTCAAATTCCCTGAACTCTTTCCAGCATAAATCTGGAAAATATAAGAAGTTTCAAGTCTTTTCAAGATGAATTCAAGAAACTTCCAGCTATTGTCTCATATTCAGATTTTTTTTTCTTCTGGAAAAGACAGCTGTTAGGCTTTTCTGTTTGGTTAATAATTGGTTGTTAATCCTTCCCTGCCACTTAAGAGACCCCTGAAAAGAAGTTCCGTTTTTTTCTGAAAGGTAAAACATTAATCTTATTGCCCTGATATAAATTAATGTTAAGTGAAATTTCTCAAGCATGTATCACTGTCGTAATAAGTGCAAATCTTTTTTCTAATGACATTCTTTAATTTGAAAAAGTATCCAGGGCTTCCCTGGTGGCACAGTGGTTGAGTCCGCCTGCCGATGCAGGGGACGCGGGTTCGCACCCCGGTCCGGGAGGATCCTGCATGCCGCAGAGCCGCTGGGCCCGTGAGCCATGGCCGCTGGGCCTGTGCGTCCGGAGCCTGTGCTCCACGGCGGGAGAGGCCACAGCAGTGAGAGGCCGCGTACCACAAAAAAAAAAAAAAAAAGTATCCAATTAACTTGTATTTATTTCTAAAATATGATTGGGGAAAGCTGTTTTAAAGTCTGTCATTAAAATTACAAAAACTATATTAAATTGCATAAAAAGGGTCCTAAGAGAGGATCAGTAGAATTTAGTTTTTACAGTATTTCCTCAAAGATATTTTGCGAATCATAATTTTAAAATAAGATTTTTAACTTGGTATCATTAATTCTTCATACTTCAGGCATTAAAGTGTACTGAGCTATCAGTGATGTTTGCAACATAAATATACATGGGAAACGTAGTACGAAGAACAGCAATCTGTATTAATGAAAAACAGATTGTTATAAGCTATTATTCCCGCTACCCCTTGGCTACCAAAAATGTCTTAAGACTCCAGACTTGAAATCTGTGGATCCATTCACTTATTCAAACATTTATTTTTAGAGCACCTCTTATACAGTCAGGTGCTTTGCTAATCCTATCTGACTTTTCTCTTTCCCTCATCCCTCAATACCCACTAGTGGCCAAGGCCCATCAATGCAGATGTGTCTCACTTCGCCCCTTTCCAAATGTCCCCAGCCTAGGTCAAATCCTCATTAATATTTAAAATATTAACCATAAGACATGCACCAAATGGAAAACTATGGAGCTTTGAAACTACATATAAATAGTGTTTAACATTAAGAAACTCATTAAAGTAAAACAGCAAGGATATAAAACTGTACAGAGTATAATCACGACAATGTTAAAAAAAATGTCATGGAAAAAGATGAAGGAAATAACTAAATACAAAGAATCTCTGGCATGAGTGCTTTACCTTTACTTTTCTGCATTTTGCAAATTTCCTATAATAAGCAGGTATTACTCTAAAAAATATATAAAAATGAACTTTATTTTTAAAACTTACTATTTTGATTGGATAAGAAATCATTTCTGAGGTTTAAAACTACACGATATCAGAAATAGCCAAAATAAACACTGAAGTATGCAACTGTCTAATCCTTTAACCTAGAATTTCTTTAAAAACAAAAAAGGCACTCACCTATTTTCATTACAGTATTTCTATATGCCTAGAAAACCTCTCCTCTTCAATATCCTAGTGAGACTTGAATGTCAGCTTTCACAAAATAAGCTGCTCTTGCCAACTGTTCCATACTATTCTTCAATTTTCAAAACTTCAGTGATTTACTTTCTCCCAAAACCATAATTAAGTCTCATTTTTCCTCCAAAAGCATCACAGATTTGCACTACCACTGGTACCTGAGGTTCTCTTTTCTCTAGCAATCTATCCTGAGTACAGCTAGTAAACTAATCTTTGAACACTGCTTTCATAAAATGAAAATCTTTTCCTTTTGAAATCTGCAATGGCTTCTGCTTGACTTGAGTTTAAATCCTACAGCCTGTTGTTGCATCACTAATCTCCACTCCATCTTACAACTTATTTCTTCAAACTAGACAGAATTACAGTTACTTGGATTTACATGTCTGCTGTTTTCACTGATTATTTTACCTAAAATGTCCTTCCTATATCCCGTGTCAATCTACAGTCCACCGCAAAGAAAAATAGTTCAGGTCCCACCTCTTCCACGAACCATTCTCTAAGTATTCTAGCCTACCCTGATATCTCTCTCTTCTGGCTCCCTATCGCACTCAGTCAGTACCACATAGTATAACAACTAACTGTCTGTCATCATTTTTCATATATTGGTTTTGTTCTCCCAAATAAGGTACCAGACGTCAGATACCAAAAGGGAAAATGATAGACACATAAAGGATTAATACTAAGTGAATGGGCTTCCCTGGTGGCGCAGCGGTTGCGCGTCCGCCTGCCGATGCAGGGGAACCGGGTTCGCGCC
>NC_041224.1:132911309-132928228 GCF_002837175.3 Physeter macrocephalus
GGCCACAGCAGAGGGAGGCCCGCATACCACAAAAAAAAAAAAAAAAAAAAAAAAAAAAAAAAACTAAGTGAATGAAATGTTTTCTACACTCAAAACGCTCATACACCAAACTGTTTTTAAGTCACTTTATTTGACGTTTCATGGGCTAAAAAAGTAAATGTCTCATGTATTTTTTATTTTTATCCTGCCAAAATTTAAAGCCTACAACTTACTAGGAAAAAAAACAATCAGATTAAAAAGTTTAATTTTCAGCTTGCTTCAGTTTACCTAGTGTAATCTAGTACTTTAGGAATAAAGTAGAACTGTGCATTTCTCCTATCTCTTCTGCTCCCTGTCAGGAAAATTATCTCAAAGTCAGGAAATATAGAGAGCAGATTTTTGAAAATTATATGGCAAATTTTTTTGCTCATTGCAAAAAGCACAACAACAAAAAGACACACTTAACACACAATCATTTGACAGTAAGTCTTTTTAAACTAGGGAAATAATTCTTTAACTACAAAAACAGTTCTGTTAAAAAAGAAACAGTGCAAGTGCTAGCTAAGTAATGAAGCAGTTGCCCGTGGTATCACCTATCATGCCCAATTCTTATTTGCCTTTCCTTTCCCAGGTTTAAGTCCAGTTTCTCTGAATCCCTAACCGTCCCATTCTACCAAACCTAAACATAGATTCATAGACATTAAAATCTCTAAGTTTTCAAGATTCATACTGTTAACAGTCTAGATAGCCTTCAGACACGTATCAAGTTCTTATAAAATAAGTTAATTAGGTGTTAATGGACACAAAATTCTTTCCCTCAATGTAGGTTAATAATTATTTGCAAGCAGGCTTAGCAAGACTGGCAAAATGGAGTAGTAGTTCTCTAGGAGTATCTGTTAGCTTCCCAAGAAAATCTAGAAAAAGGACATCTTTTTAATGAAGTGTTAATAAACCTAAATACAAACTAATTTTAAGTTACCTGAAGCATGCCTCCCCTGATTCTGTGGCATTCTTTGGAAGAGATCATGGTTGTATTCATAATACCTATAGTCTTCGTGTGCTCGATCTCCAAGTGGGCGCCTCCTCTGACCATCAAAATAATTATCTGAATAATAATATCGGGAACCAGAGTCTCCATTTTCAACAGCAAAATTAACTTCTGTTAAAAATGACTGAGAAGAGCCATATTCTCTAGGGACATCTGCTAGACTCCTGGCAAGGTAAGAAGGTGCAGATAATCTGTTGCTTTCTCTTCTCATTATTTCATGAGGTGTTCTTTGAATTGGAGTTCTAAGGAAACTATGGTTTCTTGAAACTATTCCATCTCCAGAAGCTGCAAAGGCAGTAGAGCTTGAATCTGGAAGACAGATATCAGTTCGTCTTGGAATTGTTGGACCATGCCGGATAAATGAAGGCATAAGATCTATAACAGAACAAAAAGTAAAATGACCAGTAAGTAATACACTTTCAAAAGTTGTTCATTTATATTTATCACCCCAAAATGAAAAATTTCAATGGACTTAAGAAAACACAATTTAAAATTTGGACTTAAGAAAACACAATTCAAAATTTTAGGAAAGTATTTGGGTTTGTTTGTTTGTTTATTTATGGCTGCATTGGGTCTTCATTGCTGCGTGCAGGCTTTCTCTAGTTGCGGTGAGTGGGGGCTACTCTTGGTTGCGGTGCGCGGGCTTCTCATTGCAGTGGCTTCTCACTGCAGAACACGGGCTCTAGGCACGTGGGCTTCAGTAGTTGTGGCATGCAGGCTCTAGAGCGCAGGCTCAGTAGTTGTGGCGCACAGGCTTAGTTGCTCTGAGGCACGTGGGATCTTCCCGGACCAGGGCTCGAACCCAAGTCCCCTGCATTGGCAGGCGGATTCTTAACCATTGCACCACCAGGGAAGTCCCTGGGTATTTTAAAATTGAGGCTGACTGATGTCTTCCCACTCAAATGAATTTATAATTTGTATAAACATGTTATATGTAAGCTCTGCCAGAGTCGGACGTATTCTGCATACTACCATACATAATATGATTAAATGTCAATAAGTTTAACTATGAAATACACATTAATGAAACACTCATGAATAAATGTGTAAACGATCTAACAAATGGATACAAAGTTACCAGCATAACTTAACATTACAGTTTGTTTTGCTGATTTTACTTCATTTTCAAAATTCCCCAAGCCCTTCTTCAAGCAAACACAATTTAAAAAATAAAACAGAACATAATGCTATTCCCAAACATGTAAAGGTGAATTCCTCTAAAAAGATATTAATATTATTAACCTGGCCTTCCTACTCTTGGAATTATGTAGCAGTAGTACAGTAATCAAAACATGGAAAAACTAAAAATTTAGCTATGACAATTAAAAAATTTAAAAATCTCATTTCTGGGACTACCCTGGTGGTCCAGTGGTTAAGACTCCGCCTTCCAATGCAGGGGGCGCGGGTTCCATCCCTGGTCGGGGAACTAAGGTCCCACATGCCGCAGGGTGTGGCCAAAAATCTTAAAAAAAAAAAAAAAAAAAGAATCTCATTTCTAAGAGAAACACAAATGTTGAATCAGTTCAAAAAAAACGCCAAGTCTAAAACTATGGCTCCTTTAAGAACAATTATAACTCAAAACAGAAGATAAGAGAAGAGTACTTTCGAACACAGAACTTAAATAGCTTAGGTATTCCTGGTTAGAAAGCAAATACCTTTATAGCAAGAAGAAAACTGGATTTGGAGACCGTTTTATTAGTTCATTAAGTAAACAGTATCAGAGAGCACTCATATTAATATGCAACAGAAACTAACTAACCTAACTAGACAAAAATAATTATCCAAATAAACAAGGCTCAACATTTGATGAAACTAAAAAAGTACTATAACAAAAGTTATTTGCTTAAAGGTGTGGCAAATGTATTTCATGATTTCAAGTAATGTTCAATAAACTTTACTTGCAGCAAACTGCAAGCTATTTTAGCCAAAATCTTAAGAGAATGTGTAACCGAAAATCAAAATATTAAAAAAAGGCTTAAAAATCAAGTTTCAGGTTACTGATGTACCCATCTGATCTCTTCTGTTCTGTAAGAAAGCACTGCAAATACAATGATAAATCTGGAAAGTTGATGATGTGGTTGTAATGGAAAAAACATGCTCTCCACAACTTTCTGTGTGATCTTGGGCAAATACTACTAGGAACCTCTATGAAAAGCTTTCCCAATTACAATATGAGGTAATGCTTAAGTCACAAAGTCACCAGCTTCCAAGAAGGAAACTTACACAAAGGGCCCAGCAGTATGAGCACCAAAAAACTAGCTCCTTAGCTCACAAATGTTCTGAACACACAAGCAAGAATTAAAAATTCAAAAGACTCCGCCGGAAAATCAGAGTCAAATACTTAAATTGAAAATAAGAAAAGTGCCAGTTTTCGGGGGGGAGAAAAATGCACTCTATTAAATTTTTTTAAAAAAATAGAAAAAAAACTTTTTCGTAATGTACCCTGAAATATGATAGAATTTATTTTGAGTACTTTCTTTTTGGGGTCTCTAGGGTGCTTTATTTAAAGCAATTCTCACGAACACAGCCAAACATGTAATTTTGGCTTCTCCACCCTGAGATCTACTATTGATGAGGCTTTGGGTAGTGGCTACAATAGCGACGGTCAGCTTTCACCTCCTTACGTCTGCATCCAACAGCTGACGGACTAAGGAATTCTACCCAAGCGTTCGCACAGCTTCCAGCACGGGCGAGTGACACCCTCAATGTTTACAAACACAAGGCAAATCTCGACGTAACGAGAAGAGAAAAACGTGTGCCCCAGTGTAAACACTTTAATTCCTATAAAATCACGGGATCAGCAATTTAAGTGTTTCCTAAAGAACCTCTTTCTTCCCGTAATCAAAACCAACGACACTGCCACAAGGGGACCGGGAAGTCTGTGGTTATTTGGGGGGAGGGGGCGGAGGTGGACTAATCTAAGTTTCTTACTCTTTATCAGCTTTCAAACAACGAACACCACTCCAGACATAATAAAATTAAAAAACAAAAACAAAAACCAATATTCCACAGAGACCAAAAAGGAATGAGAAGCCGCGGGGAGCGGCGTCCGGCACCCCGCCCGGGTCCCCGCAGCCCGTGGCCGCCCCGGCCAGGTGTGGGCGCGGCGCCCGACACTCACTCCGCAGCAGAGGCGACGTCTCCTTCTTCACGTACTTCCCCTGCACCTCGGCCGGCTTGGACACTTCGTTTTTGGTTTTTTTTCGGGACAGCATCCTTGTCCACGAGGCCCCAGGCCACACCAAGCAGCCGCCCTAGGGCTCCGCGCCGGGCGCCGGGCGTCCCCGCCGGCACCTCCGCCGGCGCCGCCGCCTCCTTCCCTCCCGAGCCGCCGCCGCCGCCGCCGCCTCTCCGCAGCCCGGGGTCGCCCACAGGGACTGCCGCATGTTCAGGGCGCTAAGCGCGCCGGCCACCGCTCAATCTCTTGTCCGCTCCTTCCCGGAAGTCTGCCCTCTCCGTGACGCTGCCCGAGAACTCAGAAAAGCGAGGCCAGGGACGCCCGCGCAGGGCCATGGTCCGCTGCGGGCCGCCTAATAACCGCTAAGGCTGCCGCCGCCGCCGCCTACGTCCCGTAAACTTTCCCCGCTGCCGCTGGGAATTCTGGGAAACTCGACGCAGCGCGATCGCCGCCCCCCCTCCCCCACACCAGCTCAGGGGCGCGGCTCAGGCTGCGGGACGCCTGCAGAGCTCCTAGCTAACAGGCTGGCCCCGCCGTCTGCAGGAGGGGTAGCGGCTGCCCTCACTCCCCCTCGGCGAGAAGCAGGTCCCGCGGACACGAAGGACGAAACCCGCCAGTCTGAGCACGGGAGGCCGTGGCACGCTCCTGCAAAGGAGCCTCCTCTACCCGCAGATTTTTCTGTAAGGACCTCGAGGGAGGCGGTGACGCCCCCAAGATGCTTTCCCGTCCCCGGCCACGAAAGAGGACGTCCTTCTTGAAGTTTTTTGGGCTGGTAAATTCAAGTCCGTGATAGCACAGAACGCCAATAGAGTTCAAGGAACACCACCACGCTTAGGCTAGTACCGCACCCCGCAAAAAATCTAGATTCCTCTTTTTGTTGAAAACATTAGTCTGGCCAGTACTAATTAAACGGTATGAATCTGTAGTCTCCCAAGTGCCGGGGAGTGTGCATCTTTCTGATAAAGGAAAAAACGGAGGAAGAGGCCAAAATGGAGTTTCTACGATCTCTGATGTAAGATAAATTTGATTATTAAAAGAATTTATTTAATCACCACTATCATTATACGAACTAACCACATATTTTCTCTTGGAGTTGTCAATGGAAAAAAAATCAATAAATAATCTACAATAGGCATAGAAAAGAGTTTTATTTGAGCCAAACTGGGAAGTATAAGCCCAGAAGACAGCTTCTCAGATAACTCTAAGGAAGTGCTGGGGGAAGCGTAGTTTTCCGCGTAGGTTTGTGTCTAGTGGGAACAAAGAACATTCAACAAGTCAGGGATGCGTTCCTTCAAGGTTACCAAAAAATATCAGTTTGGAATACAGCGAGTCAGTATGGCCTTAGCACCTGGGAAGGGAGTCTTATCATTGAAGCAGTAACAACATTGGTGGCCCAGGAAGGGAGGCATTTAATTTTTATTTTTAACACGGACATTCTTTAGTTTTGGTAAGTGAGCTCTTTTCTTTAATAATTAAAGCAGATGTACAATGTGTGTTTGATAGGCCACAGGCTATTTTAGCTAGCATAAAGTTAACTCGTGTAATCCAGAATGACTTCCTTAATACCTCAATATGTGAACATTTCTTTCTTAAATATTCCAGTATTCGATTTTTTGAGAATTTTGAGCACTAAAGGTCAAGACCTGGGATTTTTGAATCAAAAATAGACCCTAGGGCTTCCCTGGTGGCGCAGCGGTTGCGCGTCCGCCTGCCGATGCAGGGGAACCGGGTTCGCGCCCCGGTCTGGGAGGATCCCACATGCCGCGGAGCGGCTGGGCCCGTGAGCCATGGCCGCTGGGCCTGCGCGTCCGGAGCCTGTCCTCCGCAACGGGAGAGGCCACAGCAGAGGGAGGCCCGCATACCACAAAAAAAAAAAAAAAAAAATAGACCCTATTTTCTTCTGTATAAGCAAAATGTACAGGTTAACATTTGGAAAATAAGATGGGATCCACCCCCAAGTGACCAAATTGAGGCTTTGACAATGGAAAGTGCTTTCCCTGAGATAGGAAACATCCTACAAGAGATGAAAACATAACAAAATGCAAGGAATTTTCTACTTATACAAGGTTAGGAAGCTGTTCAAATTTTGTTTTGCCATGAACAAACAAATGAGACATTTTGTCTAGTGCCTGTCTCCATCTTTGCATACTGTTATGGTCCCTTGGTACAAATCTCTCACAATTCATTCAATAACCAACAAATATTTATTGATCACCCACTCTGCTAGGCACTGTTCTAGGTGCTTGGGATATAGCAATAGGCAAAGAATCCCTACTCTCATGGGGAAGAGAGACAATAAAGAAGAAAAATAAATAAAATGTACTGTGCTACATAGTGGTAAGTGCTGAGGTGAAAATTAAACAAGAAAAAGAGGGTTTGTGATTTTAGGGTGACTAGCTCATGAGAAGGAGCCATTGGAGTTAAGTGACAAAGGAAATTGGCAATGCAGCTATCTGGAGGAAGAATATTCCAGGCAGAAAGAACAGCAAGTGCAAAGTCACTGCAAGTTACCATGTTCCTGGCAATTTGAAGTAATGTAAGAAGGTCTGGAGCAGAGGAGTAGTGGGAAATGAAGTTAGAGAGGTAACAATGGCACCTAGGGCCTTGTAGGTAAGGAATTTCACTTTGAGAAGAGGAGTGACATGGTATAACTTAATGTTTTTAAATAGGATGGCTTTGGATGCTGTGTTGAAAATAGACTGAATGGGAGCAAGGGTAAAAGTAGGGAGATCAGTCAAAAGCTATTGCTGGCTTGGACCAGGCTAACAGCAGTGGAGATGATGAGAAATGGTCAGACTTTGGATATATTTTAAAGACAGAGCCAACAGGATTTGCTAACAGATTGAATATGGAGTGTGAGAGAGAGGGAAATCAAGGATCACTCCTGTGAGTATGTAAATCTTAACAATAGAACAATTATGTATAAAATAAATAAGCTACAAGGATATATTGTACAACACAAGGAATACAGCCAATATTTGGTAATAACTATTAATGGAGTATAACCTATAAAAATTGTGAATCATGGGGCTTCACTGGTGGCGCAGTGGTTGGGAGTCCGCCTGCCGATGCAGGGGGCGTGGGTTCGTGCCCCGGTCCGGGAAGATCCCACATGCCGCGGAGCGGCTGGGCCCGTGAGCCATGGCCGCTGAGCCTGCGCGTCCGGAGCCTGTGCTCCGCAACGGGAGGCCACAGCAGTGAGAGGCCCGCGTACCGCAAAACAAACAAACAAAAAAAGATGAAGAAAAGGAATTTCCCAGTTGAAAGGGTTTCCCAAGTGCCCTACAAAATAATGAAAAAAGATCCATGTCTTAATGTGACATTGTAAAATTTCAGACCAAGGATAAAGAGAAGATCCTAAAAGCTTCCAGTGAAAGTAAAGGTCAATTATAAAGAAATGAGGATCAGACTAGCATCATATTTTTAATCATCAGGGACTGCTAAAAGACAATGGAACAATGCCTTCTAATAAATGTGGGGAAATCAGTTTTAGTTTACAATTCCATATCCACCCGAAAGGGCAATCAAAAGCTAGGGGAGAATAAAGACATTTTGGGGCATGAAGGGATTCGGAAAATATCCTATCCTAGTAAGTTACCAGAAGATAAGTTCTAACAAAATGAGGTTATAGGGGCTTCCCTGGTGGCACAGTGGTTGAGAGTACACCTGCCCGCGTACCACAAAAAAAAAAAAAAAAAAAAAAGAGGTTATAATTCTCACACCACAAAGAACAAACAAAACAAAGATAGGAAAATGGAGATTAAAGAAATAGTGACTCTAACTCAGGCGAGAAATGAACTTGTCTCAGTATCACAGCTGCACAGCTGGAACTCAATTAATCCGGATTGGAATTTACGAGGATTCTAGGAGGAAGTACCTAAGAAAAGATGGAACTTAAGAAACCTGTACAATTTGGAACAAATTAAGAAGATGATAAAGGTTGACCATTCAAGGAAATAATGCAATGAAACATGAAAAACTTGAGGGAATACAGCATTGTGACCCTTCTGAAAAGACTTGCTTGAGGATGAAATCCAACAAACCAAGATTAGTCAAAATTGAAAATTTGGGATTGGAGGAGTAGTTGAAAATGGACTGGTGTTAAATATTAAAAACACTTTAATATAGAAAAGCCTAAACAATTGTGGGAATCAAGATTTTTAAAGAAAGCAGACTTTGCCTTGGGTTTTCCCATGTCAATATGTCTTTAAAATTCTTTCCTTAAGAGCTTAATATCTTTAAAAACTTAACCCCAATCATGCATTTAGTCAAGACAGGTCTGAACAGGACACTAAATATCAAGATCCTCTGCCTTTGGCTAGTGATCTGTTTACCTCATGCTGATCAGGACTGAGGAACTAACAATAACATTGTAGACAAAGGGTAGATTCAGTGGAGTGAGCAAATTGGAGGGCATGAACAGGAGGTTGTGGTCAGAGGGGAATTTCAAGAGTTTTAAATGATAGCAAGTATGACCATGTTAGCCAGTACGTGTAGCAGAGGTGGAAGTGATGGAAATGAGAAAGTTAAGGAATGTGAAGGCAGCATGTCAGGGACATGGAATATGGTAAAAAACAAACTATGAGCCATTGAAAAGGGATGAAGGGAATGTCCCAGGATAATATAAATAAAAGGCATAAAAATAACAGATTGCTTCCTTATGATTCATGTATTACTCAGAGGCCTCTAAATTCTAGAACTTCTATTAAGTTTTTTTGGAACTTCTATTCCAAATCACTTAATAGTACCATTAAAACATTGTATTTCACTGATGTGCTTCATTGTTAAATTCACAGTGCTATTAGGCCTCTAAACAAATTAATGTTCGGGATTTCCATAATAGTGGCCTCTAAATTTAGAGTATGTATGGACTTGCATGCAAGGGCCTGATTATCTCATACATGATTAGTTAGAAGATCTGAATGATATATCTGGCAGCCAAGACAACTTTCTTTACTTTTCTTTTTCTTGAGCTTTTAATTTTTTAAAATTTATTTTATTGAATTATAGTTGATTTACAATGTTGTGTTAATTTCTACTGTACAACAAAGTGATTCAGTTATACATATATATATTCTTTTTCATGTTCTTTTCCATTATGTTTTATCACAGGACATTGAATATAGTTTCCTGTGCTATACAGTAGGACTTTTTGTTTATCCATTCTATATATAATAGTTTGCATCTACTAATCCCAAACTCCCAATCCATCCCTCCCCCACTCCCCCTCTGCCTTGGCAACCACAAGTCTGTTCTCTAATGTCTGTGAGTCTGTTTCTGTTTTGTAAATAAGTTCATTTGTACTATTTTTTAGATTCTACATATAACTGATATCATGTAATATTTGTCTTCGACTGACTGACTTCACTTAGTATGATAATCCCTAGGTCCATCCATGTTGCTGCAAATGGCATTATTTCATTCTTTCTTACGGCTGAGTAATAATATTCCTTTGTATATATTTACCACATCTTTATCCATTTATCTGTCGATGGACATTTAGGTTGTTTCCATGTCTTGGCTATTGTAAATAGTGCTACGATGAACATTGGGGTGCATGTATCTTTTTGAATTATAGTTTTCTCTAGATATATGCCCAGGAGTGGGATTGCTAGATCATATGGCAACTCTATTTTTAGTTTTTTGCGGAACCTCCATACTGTTTTCCATAGTGGCTGCACCAGCTTACATTCCCACCAACAGTGTAGGAGGGTTGCCTTTTCTCCACACCCTCTCCAGCATTTGTTATTTGTAGACTTTAAAAAAAAAACTTCTATAGGAGTATAGTTGATTTACAATGTTGTGTTAGTTTCAGGTGTACAGCAAAGTGAATCAGCTATACATAAACATATATCTACTCTTTTTTATTATTTTATTTTTATTTTTGGCCACACTGTGCAGCATGTGGGACCTTAGTTGCCCAACCAGGGATCAAACCCACACGCCCTGCATTGGAAGCTCAGAGTCTTAACCACTGGACCACCAGGGAAATCCCTAGCCACTCTTTTTTAGATTCTTTTCCCATATAGGCCAATACAGAGAATTGTGTAGAGTTCCCTGTGCTATACAGTAGGTCCTTATTAGTTATCTATTTTTTTAATCATTTAATTTTGTTTATTAATAATACATGTAATATAAGAATGGCTTTTCAAAACCTAGCTTATACTACCAATATAGTTATTAAAATTACTTTCTCATAAGCTATGGATGAGTTCTCATATGCTATTTTTTTGGGGGTGGTTTGTTTTTTTTTTAACATCTTTATTGGAGTATAACTGTTTTACAATGGTGTGTTAGTTTCTGCTTTACAACAAAGTGAATCAGTTATACATATACATATGTTCCCATATCTCTTCCCTCTTGCATCTCCCTCCCTCCCACCCCTCTAGGTGGTCACAAAGCACCGAGCTGATCTCCCTGTGCTATGCTAGTTATCTGTTTTATATATAGTAGTGTACATATGTCAATCCCAATCTCCCAATTTATCCTCCCCCCACCCCTGTATTTGCAGACTTTTTAATGCTGGCCATTCTGACTGGTGTGAGGTGGCACCTCATTGTAGTTTTGATTTGCATTTCTCTATGATTAGTGATGTTGAGCATCCTTTCATGTGTTTGTTGGCAATCTGTATGTCTTCTTTGGAGAAATGTCTATTTAGGTCTTCTGCCCATTTTTCAATTGGGTTGTTTGTTTTTTATTGTTTTTGAGATGTATGAGCTCTTTGTATTTTTTGGAAATTAAGCCCTTGCAAGACAGTTTTCTTAATTATAGTATCATCAATCTTTCCAATGACAACTTTGATGGTATTTTTGATTTGGGATTACAATGACTGAGAATATAGGGGGAAAAAAAGAAATTTCAGCCTACTTTCTTTACTGTCTCCATTTCTTTCACCCCATAAACACAGACATCATTTCTTACAAAACTGCTCCCATCTAAATACTAAACTTTACTGTAATATTAATGTTATTAATAGTAATGTTAGTAACTAATATTTGTAGTACTGACACTACTGAGTGTAATATGAGGATCCATGGCCAGAACATTTCAGATAAATACAAGCACTGTAGTTTTTGTTATATGGAGAAAATTCCTTCTAGGATCAAATCAGTGATTGGTCCCTCATGTGAATACTCCTATAATTGAATTCCTGTGCACATTTCCTTTGGATTAAACTCTTAGAGGCAGAATATCTGGGTCAAAGAATGTAGTAGGCTAAATAATGGCACCCCAAAGATGTCCACACTCTAATCCCTGGACCCTGTGAATACATTAACATAATAAAAGGGACTTCACAGATGTGAATAAGTTAAGAATCTCAAGATGGGGAGAGCAGCTTATATTTTCCAGGTGGGTCCAATTTAATCATTAGTGTTCTGTTACCGAATTAAGTCATACGGACTCTGCTGGGGCCCTAGCCCACCTGAGGCTCTCCGCATCAGCGGGGGAGGGTTCTTTTTCTTTTTGGGTTTGAGCAGCCAATAACGAAACCAAAGCTGAGACGGAGGCGGCGCAAGCTTTATTTCGTGGCCAAAGAATGGAGAAGCGGGAACTAAGTTCACAGATCAACTTCTCGCCCACCTGGCAAGAGAGTTTTAATTTTAAAGAGTAGAGACAGAGAGAGGAGGATCGTGAGGCTAATGATGGGGAGTCATATACATTCGTCTACCAGGGAAGGGGGCAGTGCTTTTTTGAGGGAGTGTGGTGCCACCCCCTTTAATCCTTTTTTCCGTCCTTAATGTCTGGTCATGGCCACCGGTAGGTGTGTCATTTAATATGTTAATGTAGTAAAATTAATGTATAATGCGAGATTCAGGGTCTGTTGGAGGTCACATTCGTCACCATCTTGGTCTCAGCCGGTTCCATCTGGTTTTTGTTTGTTTGTTTGTTTGTAGCTTTTCTGTCTTATTTCTGGATCATTTGACTTAAAGGTTTATGTTAACCCCTGCTAAGGTGGGGGTTGGCGGGTTTTGAGCAAAGATCTGGAGTGGCTCTGGCAACACGTATAAGATTAGAAGTAGGTGATTCGATGAGGTAAACAAGAGGTTGGAGTGATTCGAGGAAGGAGCCGTGAGCTAAGGAGTACAAGTAGCCTCCAGAAGCTGAAAAAGCCAAGGAAATTAATTCTCCCCTCCGGGCCTCCAGAAGGAACCAGCCCTGCCGACACCTGGACTTTAGCCCAGTGAGACTGGTTTTGAACTTCTAACCTCCAAAACTGTAAGTAATAAATTTGTGTTGTTTAATGGCACTAAATTTGTAGTAATTTGTTACAGCAGCAATAAGAAACTAATGCAAAGAGTTTGCAAATAGTTTCAAGGTTTTAATTGCCAAATTTCCCATCAGCAATGTATGAGAGTGTCTCTCTTTGATCTCTACTTTTTTCTATTCATTTCCCTTTTCATATCAGTAGTCTGTAAACTTTGCTAGGGTGTAGGTTATGTCCTCTACCTCTCTTTTCATCTCACACAAGTATCCTGAACCCGATAGATCCACAAAAGTATATATTAACAATGTTAATGCATTTCAGTAGAGTAAGAAGGCGTGGAAGAAAAATTTGACCTGAATTGTTTTGTTTTTTTTTTGAAGAAATAAGTTCCACTTTGAGTCTTCTGAGTTAGGTTGAGTATCATATCATGTGTTTTAGAGTTAAAAAAAAAAAAAGAAAAGCAAAGCACCAAGTAGTAGGTATAAAAGTATCAGAAATCCCTTATCTCATGGTAAAAGGGCAAGCTTAGCAGACCCACTATGCTATTTTGTTACCGAAATGAGACAAGCAATTGGAAAAACAATTATAGGAAATAAATATAAATATACTACACAGGTCTATATACACCTGAGCATAGATTGTGATTAAGACAGTCTTCCATATTTTTTTCTCATCTGCGTTCTAACACAAGTTTCTATCAGGTTTACCCCTCATTTTTTTTTCTCAATGGCTTTATTGAGGTATAATTTACATAAAATAAAATGCATGTGTTTAAAATATACAATTTTATAAGTTTTAACATGTGTATAAAACCTAAGAGACCAACACCGTGATGAAGATAATGAACATAGCCATCACTCCCAAAAGTTTCCCTGTCCTCTTTTGTATTCTCCCTTTCCACTCCTTCCCACAACCTTCCATCTTGTCTGCTTTATGTCACTACAGATTAGTTTGCAGGTAATTGAAGTTTATATAAATGAAATTATACATATGTACTCTTATTCTCTGGTTTCTTTTACTCAAAATAATTATTTTGACATTCATCCATGTTGTTTGTACAATAACTCATTGCTTTTTATTGGAATAGTAGTTCATTCTGTGGACATACCACAGTTTGTTTATACATTCATCTGTTGATGGACATTTGGGCTGTCCTTAGTTTTTGGCCATCATAAAGCTACTATGAATACTCATGTATGTGCCTTAACATGAACATGTCCTTTCATTTCTCATGGTTAAATATCAGGAAAGCAATGACAAGGTATACATATATTTACCTTTTTAAGAAACTGCCAAACTGTTTTCCAAAGTACCATTTTACAGTCTCACCATCAGTGAGTGTGTGTGAGAATTTCAGTTACTCTACATCCTTACCCGCACTTGTTTTGTTCAGTCATTTTTCGTTAGCCATTTTAGTAGGTATGTAGTGATATCTTATTGTGGTTTT
The DNA here is from genome assembly GCF_002837175.3 of Physeter macrocephalus. Classification (NCBI taxonomy): domain Eukaryota; kingdom Metazoa; phylum Chordata; class Mammalia; order Artiodactyla; family Physeteridae; genus Physeter; species Physeter macrocephalus. The sequence goes on from NC_041224.1 coordinate 132,925,168, forward strand.
AGTTAGCCTTTCTCTAATAACTAATGATGTTAAGATTTTTTTCATGTGCTTATTTGCCATTCTTATATCTTATTTGGTGCCTGTTCAAATCTTTGTCAGTTTTTTGGGGGGGGCGGGGCTGCCTTGGGTCTCCATTGCTGCACATGGACTTTCTTTAGTTGCGGCGAGCAGGGGCTACTCTTGGTTGTGGTGCGCAGGCTTCTTATTGCAGTGGCTTCTTTTGTTGCAGAGCACAGGCTCTAGGCGCATGGGCTTCAGTAGTTGCAGCATGCGGGCTCAGTAGTTGCAGCATGCTCTAGAGTGCAGGCTCAGTAGTTGCAGCACACAGGCTTAGTTGCTCTGTGGCATGTGGGATCTTTCTGGAGCAGGAATCAAACCCATGTCCCTTGCACTGGCAGGTGGATTCCTAACCAATGCGCCAGCAGGGAAGTCCCTTTGTCAGTTTGTATTGGGTTTATTTATTGTTGAGTTTTGAGAGTTCATCATACTTGGTAAAAATCTTTTAAAAGAAAATGTACTTTGTATGACTTGAATCCTCTTAAATGTATTGAGATTTGTTTTATGGCTCAGAACATGGTCTATTTTGGTAAATGTTCCATATGCACTTGAAAAGAATGTGTATTCTGCTGTTGTTGGGTGAGATGTTCCATAAATGTCAGTTTAAATTTGTTGCTAGTGTTCAAGTCTTCTACCTCTGTGGTAGGCACACTTATAATCCCCAAAGATATCCATGTCCTCATCCCCAAAATTGTGAATATGTTTCTTTACATGGCAAAGGGGACTCTGAAGACATGATCATGTTAAGGGTATTGAGATTGGAAGACTATCCTGGATTGTTCAGGTGGGTCCAATTTAATCACAGGTCCTTAACAACAAAGAACTTTTCCCAGCTGTAATCATCTTACCAAGACCAAGCTCATACTGCTCCTGCACAATAGGCCAGTAAATGGAGAGGCGAGCTGTTAAGGCAAAGAATAGCACTTTATTCAGAAAGCCAGCAGACTGAGAAGATGGTGGACTAGTGTCCCAAAGAACCATCTTGCCTGGGTTTGGATGCTAGTTTCTTGTATAGAGCAAAGAGGAGGAGGTGAGAAGGTACCATGAAAAAGACCATAAGTTGTTGCAAATATTTCCTTGTTCTGGAGAGACTCTGGAGAGAATGTGTTAATTTCTTCTTTCCTGCAGCTATTCACAGGTGGGCCGGGTCAGGATGTTTCCTATGAGCTAAATAAAGGTATTTTAGTTTAAGCTCAGGCACAGGAGGCAGGGTTCCCGGAGGTGAGCCATTATGTAATATATTTTAAGCTATAGGCAACATTCCTTTAGTGATTAACTTGTAGCAAAAACAATAGAATACAAAAGTTAATGGAAAAGGAACAGATCCAATATGGAGTCAGATTTGTCCTTCCCTGTTACAATCAGAGGGAGACTTACTATGGAAAAAGGGTCAGAGAAATTCAACATTGCTTGCTTTAAAGAGGAAAAAGAGATTCATGACCAGAAAATGTAGGTGACCTCTAGAAACTGGAAAAGATCAAGAAATGGATTCTTTCCTATATCAATTTACATTCCCACGACAGTGCAAGAGTGTTCCCTTTTCTCCACATCCTCTCCAGCATTTATTGTTTCTAGATTTTTTGATGATGGCCATTCTGACCAGTGTGAGATGATATCTCATTGTAGTTTTGATTTGCATTTCTCTAATGATTAATGACGTTGAGCATTCTTTCATGTGTTTGTTGGTAATCTGTATATTTTCTTTGGAGAAATGTCTATTTAGGTCTTCTGCCCATTTTTGGATTGGGTTGTTTGTTTTTTTGATATTGAGCTGCCTGAGCTGCTTGTAAATTTTGGAGATTAATCCCTAGGAGATGGGTCAAAAAGGATCTTGCTGTGATTTATGTCATAGAGTGTTTTGCCTATGTTTTCCTCTAAGAGTTTGATAGTGTCTGGCCTTACATTTAGGTCTTTAACCCATTTTGTGTTTATTCTTGTGTGTGGTGTTAGGGAGTGTTCTAATTTCATTCTTTTACATGTAGCTGTCCAGTTTTCCCAGCACCACTTATTGAAGAGGCTGTCTTTTCTCCACTGTATATTCTTGCCTCCTTTATCAAAGATAAGGTGACCATATGTGCGTGGGTTTATCTCTGGGCTTTCTATCCTGTTCCATTGATCTATATTTCTGTTTTGGTGCCAGTACCATACTGTCTTGATTACTGCTGATTAGTGTTCCATTGTAGGTGTGTTTGTGTGTGTGGGGGGGTTGTGTGTGTGTATCTCCCACATCCTTATCCATTTATGGACATTTTATCCCATTGATGTACACTTATGTTGCTTCTGTAGCTTGGCTATTATAAATAATGCTGCTGTGAACATTGGGGTGCATGTATCTTTTCCAGTTAGTGTTTCTGTTTTCTTTGGATATATACCAGAAATAGAATTGCTGGATCATATGGTAGTTTTAGTTTTTTGAGAAGCCTCTATACTGTTTTCCATAGTCACTGCACCAATTTACATTCCCACCAACTGTGTACAAGAGTACACTTTTCTCATGCAGCTCAATATTAAAGAAACAACCCAATCCAAAAATGGGCAGAAGACCTAAGTAGACATTTCTCCAAAGAAGACGTACAGATGGCCAAGAATCACAAGAAAAGCTGCTCAACATCACTAATTATTAGAGAAATGCAAATCAAAACTACAATGAGGTATCACCTCACACCAGTTAGAATGTCCATCATCAGAAAATCTAAAAACAACAAATGCTGGAGAGGGTGTGGAGAAAAGGAAACCCTCTTGCACTGTTGGTGGGAGTGTAAATTGATACAGCCACTATGGAGAACAGTATGGAGGTTCCTTAAAAAACTACAAGTAGAATTATCATATGATCCAGCAATCCCACTACTGGACATATACCCAGAGAAAACCATAATTCAAAAAGACACATGCACCCCAATGTTCATTGCAGCACTATTTACAGTAGCCAGGTCATGGAAGCAACCTAAGTGCCCATTGACAGACGAATGGATAAAGATGTGGTACATATATACAATGGAATATT
>NC_041224.1:132928292-132929892 GCF_002837175.3 Physeter macrocephalus
TATATTAACGCATGTATGTGGAACCTAGAAAAATGGTACAGATGAACCGGTTTGCAGGGCAGAAGTTGAGACACAGATGTAGAGAACAAACGTATGGACACCAAGGGGGGAAAACCGCGGTGGGATGGGGATATTGGCGTGCTGAATTGGTTGATTGGGATTGACGTGTATACACTGATGTGTATAAAATTGATGACTAATAAGAACCTGCAGTATAAAAAAAAAAAAAAACCAAAAACAAACAAACAAACAAAAAGAGTACACTTTTCTCCACATCCTCATCCTTATTTGTGGTCTTTTTCGCCGTAGCCATACTGACAGGTTTAAGGTGATACCTCATTTTGTGTGTGTGTGTGTGTGTGTTTAAAGTATAGCTGATTTACAATATTATATTAGTTTCAGGTATGCAGCATAATGATTCAGTATTTTCATAGATTATACTCCATTATAAGTTATTACAAAATAATGGCTATAATTCGCTGTGCTGTACAATATACCCTTGTTCCTTATCTATTTTATACATATTAGTTTGTATCTCTTAATCCCACACATACACATACACACCAAGTCTTTATCAATTCATCTGTTGATGGATACTTGGGTTACTGCCATATCTTGGCTATTGTAAATACTGTTGCTGTGAACACTGGGGTGCATGTATCTTTTCAAATAAGTGTTTTCCTTTTTTCTGGAAATATACCTGGGAGTTATTTGTGGTCTTTTTGACCATATCCATTCTGACAGGTGTGACGTGATACCTCATTGTAGTTTTGCATTTCTCTGGTAATTAGCCATGTTGAGTATGTTTTCATGTGTCTGTTAGCTATCTGTGTGTCTCCTCTGGAGAAATGTTTTTGTGGTTCTTCTGCCCATTTTTTCTTGTATAATTTCTTTAAAAATGTATTCATTTTATTTATTTATTTTTGGCTGCATTGGGTCTTTGTTGCTGCACAGGGGCTTTCTCTAGGTGCAGCGAGTGGGGGCTACTCTTCGTTGAGGTGCATGGGCTTCTCATTGCGGTGGCTTCTCTTGTTGCACAGCATGGGCTCTAGGCACGCGGGCTCAGTAGTTGTGGCTTGCAGGCTCTAGAACGCAGGCTCAGTAGTTGTGGCACACGGGCTTAGTTGCTCTGCGGCATGTGGGAGCTTCCTGGACCAGGGCTCGAACCTATCTCCCCTGCATTGGCAAGCAGATTCTTAACCATTGTGCCACCAGGGAAACCCTTCTGCGCATTTTTTGATTGGGTTGTTTGTTTTTTTGATATTGAGTTGTATGAGCTGTTTATATATTTTGGATATTAAGCCCTTGTTGGTCACATTGTTTGCAAATTTTTTCTACCATTCTGTGGGTTGTCTTTTGTTTCATTAGTTTCCTTTGCTGTGCAAAAGCTTTTAAGTTTAATTAGGTCACATTTGTTGTTTTGTTTTATATTTTTATTTTATTTTTATTTTATTTATTTATTTATTTATTTTTAGCATCTTTATTGCAGTATAACTGTTTTACAATGGTGTGTTAGTTTCTGCTTTACAACAAAGTGAATCAGTTATACATATACATATGTTCCCATATCTCTTCCTTCTTGCGTCTCCCTCCCTCCCAC
>NC_041224.1:132931066-132931997 GCF_002837175.3 Physeter macrocephalus
CATCAGTGTCTTATAGTTTTCTGCATACAGGTCTTTTGTCTCCTTAGGTAGGTTTATTCCTAGGTATTTTATTCTTTTTGTTGCAATGGTAAATGAGATGTTTTCTTAACTTCACTCTCAGATTTTTCATCATTGGTGTATAAGAATACCAGAGATTTCTGTGCATTAATTTTGTATCCTGCTACTTTACCAAATTCATTGATTAGCTCTAGTAGTTTTCTGGTAGCATCCTTAGGATTCTCTATGTATAGTATCATGACATCTGCAAACAGTGACAGCTTTACTTCTTCTTTTTGGTTAGATTCCACATATAAGTGATATCATACAGTATTTGTCTTTCTCTGACTTATTTCACTTAGCATAATGCCCTCCAGGTCCATCCATGTTGCTGCAAATTGCAAAATTTCATTCTCTTTTTATGGCTGAGTAGTATTCCATTGTGTTCCATACATGTACCACATCTTCTTTAACCATTCATCTGTTGATGAACACTTAGGTTGCTTTCATATCTTGGCAATTGTAAATAATGCTGTTCTGAACATTGGGGTACATGTATCTTTTCCAATTAGTGGGGTTTTTCCTCAGATATATACCAAGGAGTGGAGTTGCTGGATCATATGGTAGTTCTATTTTTAGTTTTTTGAGAAACCTCCATACTGTTTTCCATAGTGGCTGCACCAATTTACACTCCCACCAACAGTGTAAAAGGGTTCTCTTTTCTCCACATCCTCACCAATATTTATTAGTGTTCTTTTTTTGTTTTTGTTTTTGTTTTTTTGACGGTGTTAGGTCTTCGTTGCTGCATGTGGGCTTTCTCTAGTTTTGGCGAGCGTGGGCTACTCTTCGTTGCGGTGCATGGGCTTCTAACTGCAGTAGCTTCTCTTGTTGCGGAGCATGGGCTCTAGGCACGTGGGCTTCGGTAGTTGTGGCT
>NC_041224.1:132934141-132934980 GCF_002837175.3 Physeter macrocephalus
TGCTCTTTAGTTTTTCTAGGTCCTTGTTAAACGTTTCTTGTATTTTCTCCACTCTATTTCCAAGATTTTGGATCATATTTACTATCATTATTCTGAATTGTTTTTCAGGTAGACTGCCTATTTCCTCTTCATTTGTTAGGTCTGGTGGGTTTTTACCTTGCTCCTTCATCTGCTGTGTGTTTTTCTGTCTTTTCATTTTGCTTACTGTGTTTGGGGTCTCCTTTTTGCAGGCTGCAGGTTCGTAGTTCCAGTTGTTTTTGGTGACTATCCCCAGTGGCTAAGGTTGGTTCAGTGGGTTGAGTAAGGTTTCCTGGTTGGGGAGAGTAGTGCCTATGTTCTGGTGGATGAGGCTGGATCTTGTCTTTCTGGTGGACAGGTCCACGTCTGGTGGTGTGTTTTGGGATGTTGGTAGCCTTATTATGATTTTAGGCAGCCTCTCTGCTAATGGATGGGGCTGTAGTCCTGTCTTGCTATTTGTTGGGCATAGGGTGTCCAGCATTGTATGTTGCTGGTCCTTGAGTGAAGCTGGGTCTTGGTGTTGAGATGGAGATCTCTGGGAGATTTTTGCCGTTTGATATTGCGTGGAGCTCGGAGGTCTCTTGTGGACCAGTGTCCTGAGGTTTGTTCTCCCACCTCAGAGACACAGCCCTGATGCCTGGCTGGAGCGCCAAGAGCCTTTAATCCACACGGCTCAAAATAAAAGGGAGAAAAAATAGAAAGGAAAGGAAAGGAAAGAAGGATGGAAGGAAGGAAGGGAGGAAGGAAGAAAGGAAAGAAGGAAGGAAGGAAGAAAGGAAGGAAGGAAGAAATGAAGGAAGGAAGAAAGCAAGAAAGGGAGT
>NC_041224.1:132935757-132937220 GCF_002837175.3 Physeter macrocephalus
TCAGACAGGACGGGGTTAAAGGAGCAGCTGATTCGGGGGCTTTGGCACAGGCCGGGGGGAGGGAGGGGCACGGATGCAGGGCGAGCCTGCGGCGGCAGAGACCAGCGTGATGCTGCACCGGCCCGAGGCGCACCGCTCTGGAGCTCCTTTACGCGGTGCGCTTTATCCCCTCTCCTCTCGCACCAGGAAACAAAGAGGCAAGACAAAGTCTCTTGTCTCTTCGGCAGCTCTGCGCCCATGTCTGGAGCTCCTTTAAGCGGCGCGCTTAAACCCCTCTCCTCGCGCACCAGGAAACAAAGAGGCAAGAAAAAGTCTCCTGTCTCTTCGGCAGCTCCGCGCCCGTCTCTGGAGCTCCTTTAAGCGGTGCGCTTAAACCCCTATCCTCACGCACCAGGAAGCAAAGAGGAAAGAAAAGGTCTCTTGCCTCTTCGGCAGCTCCAGACTTCTCCCAGCCTCCCTCTCGGCTAGCCGTGGCGCACTAACCCCTTCAGGCTGTTTTCACGCTGCCAACTCCAGTCCTCTCCGCTCCCTCCCACTGGTGCAGGTCTCGTCCCTATTCTTTTGTCTCTGTTTATTCTTTTTTCTTTTGCTCTACCCCGGTACGTGGGGAGTTTCTTGCCTTTTGGGAGGTCTGAGGTCTTCTGCCAGCGTTCAGTGGGTGTTCTATAGGAGCAGTTCCACGTGTAGATGTATTTCTGATGTATCTGTTAGGAGGAAGGTGATCTCCGTGTCTTACTCTTCCGCCATCTTCTCTCTTCTCTGTTGTCTTTTTTTTTTTTAATTTTGTTTATTTACTTATTTTTTTAACATCTTTATTGGAGTATAATTGTTTTATAATGTTGTGTTAGTTTCTGCTGTATAAGAAAGTGAATCATCTATACGTATACATATATCCCCATATCCCCTCCCTCTTGCGTCTCCCTCCCACACTCCCTATCCCACCCCTCTAGGTGGTTACAAAGCACCGAGCTGATTTTCCTGTGTTATGCAGCTGGTTCCCACTAGCTATCTATTTTACATTTGATAGTGTATATATGTCCATGACACTCTCTCACTTTGTCGTAGCTTACACTTACCCCTCCCCGTGGCCTCAAGTCCATTCTCTGTGTCTGTGTCTTTATTCTTGTCCTGCCCCAAGGTTATATAGAATTTTTTTTTTTTAGAATCCATATATATGTGTTAGCATACAGTATTAGTTTTTCTCTTTCTGAATTACTTCACTCTGCATGACAATCTCTAGGTCCATCCACTTCACTACAAATAACTCAGTTTCATTTCTATTTATGTCTGAGTAATATTCCATTGTATATATGTGCCACATCTTCTTTATCCATTCATCTCTTCATGGACACTTAGGTTGCTTCCATGTCCTGGCTATAGTAAATAGAGCTGCAGTGAACATTTTGGTACATGACTCTTTTTGAATTATGGTTTTCTCAGGGTATATGCCCAGCAGTGGGATT
>NC_041224.1:132938125-132938534 GCF_002837175.3 Physeter macrocephalus
CTTACATTTAGGTCTTTAATCCATTTTGAGTTTATTTTTGTGTGTGGTGTTAGGGAGTGTTCTAATTTCATACTTTTACATGTAGCTGTCCAGTTTTCCCAGCACCACTTATTGAAGAGGCTGTCTTTTCTCCACTGTATATTCTTGCCTCCTTTATCAAAGATAAGGGGACCATATGTGCGTGGGTTTATCTCTGGGCTTTCTGTCCTCTTCAATTGATGTATATTTCTGTTTTTGTGCCAGTACCATAGAGTCTTGATTACTGTAGCTTTGTAGTATAGTCTGAAGTCTGGGAGCCTGATTCCTCCAGCTCCATTTTTCGTTCTCAAGATTGCTTTGGCTATTTGGGGTCTTTTGTGTTTCCATACAAATTGTGAAATTTTTTGTTCTAATTCTGTAAAAAATGCCA